>NW_024412394.1:4980062-5021800 GCF_014898765.1 Herpailurus yagouaroundi | reverse complement strand
GTCTCTCTCTCTCTCTCTCTCTCTCTCTCTCTCTCTGTTCCTCCCCCACTCTCACTCTGTCTCTCTCTCAAAAATAAATCAAGATTACAAAAAAAAATTTTTTTTAAGAGTATAATAATTCTTTTATCTATCTGGCAGTGTATAGGGGTTTATTCCTGAAGTTTTATTCTGTCTACTGAATTATAACTGTATCTTCTGAATTATTTTTCTTTTCTCTGTGCTTTTGGTCTCTCTTTTCCATGTTAGGATTTTTGGTGATCCTCGACTGGCTGTTCTCCTTCAAACCTTAGGCAATGAGAAAGCTGGTTGGAAGATTTTCGTATGAGGGTGGGTTTGCGGGCTTCCTTCTGGGTTATCAGACAGGGATTTGGTGTCTCACTGGGAGATCCCTGCCTGATCTCATTCAGGTCCAGCACAGCAGCTGCCTTCTGTTTCTTCTCACCGGAACACTCTTCCAGATCCACCTGGCCATTTACTCCGCTGGTGTAGGTCTTCGCTCACTTGTCACGTACCAGAGCGAGCCTCCTTAAATATGTTCTCTAAAAGCAGTGTGCACTTCTGAATCTGCTTACACTGCTTTACTTTTCTACTTAGCCCTATATTTGTCTCTTTCTCCCACTAGAATGTAGGCTTCTTGATGGCAGAGTCTAAAATAGGGCCTACTCCATAGTAAGCACTGAATAAGTATCTATGGAAAGCAGACTGGAGGGACAGGAAGAAAGAAACTGGATAAGTGGCTCTTGGTCTTTCCTCTTGGGCTGGTTAGAGTCTCCAGAGGGATCCTCCAGTGTCTTGCATGGGGATTAAGCCTGGATCACGGTGGCCTGAAAGCCAAGACAAGGAGGGTAGGGGACTGGAAGTCTCACCATTTGAGACATTCACTTCATGTAAATCCTTCTTCATAGACCCCTAGGTTCCCACCCTCTACTGTGCCTCGATCCCCTGGAGTAGACCCTCTCTGTTCAAGGACTCCAGAGTGAAATCTCTGTCTCCTGCCAAGGTGGGAGAGGGCTCATCCCTGCTGTAGAGGAGGAAGGAGAAGGGATATGGGGGGTCAATTTGCTCCTTTCACCTACTTTCAACCAGTTCTCGTAGTTGAGTCCCCTGTATAACCCCCACCTTCAAAGGTAACTGATAGTGCAGGGACATGAGCTTTTCTAGGGTTCTGTAGTGTGAATCTACTTGCTTCCTGTGCATTGTCTCTCAAGCGAAAACACAGAGAGGGTAATGTGTCTTCACTGTTTCTCTGCTTGGGGTGTGTGCGTGCGCACACGCGTGTGTGTTAGAACACATATATTTAATATTTGATATGATGCATATATTAGATTTCCTTACTGCCCTTTTAGTGGAGGGAGCAAAGATTAACCCGTGTGTTCAGTTTGCCATGTTTAACTGCCAGTGTGGCCCTGGCCATCTCCCCAGTGTTTACCAGGTCTGCTCCAAAAAAGTTCTGACCCTGGCATTCTCTTTATAGCATAGGCATCAGAATCACATAATTTTCCAGAACCTAAAAGACCAGCTTCCCTTGGTACAGGATCTACAGGACCCCCAGAGAAGGTAGGATGAGGCTTAGGATGGAAAGCCAGTCTCAGCTGAGTCCCGCTGCCTTCCTTTCTCTGGTGGCCCTTGTCACCAGAGCCATTCACACAAGCCTGGCACCTACAGATGGCCGCTGTACCCCTCCCCAAGCCGGCAGCTCTCCTGTCCTCTGCTCCCACAAAGACGCACGTGTCCTCGGAGCCAGCGGTGCTACCTGGCAAATCCACATGCCCACCGAGGGACTAACTCCACCTAGCCCCCTAAGTTTTATATTTGCACTTTGGTTAACTCCACCCCTGGTAAATTCTTTCTCGTATAAACACAGGCACTGTTTCACTGCCTTTCTTCTCCCTCTTTTTTTCTCTATTTCAAGAACTGTTTAAAATGCAGAAAAGAATAAGAAGTATTATAACATTCACTCACATACTCATCCCCAGAATTGACTGTAGTTAATATTTCTCACGTTCACTTCATCTTTTTTATTTTAATCAAAGAAATAAAACATTCCAGTTAATGATGAAGCCTCCTTTGTACTCCTGTCAGCAAACCCATTCCTCACCCTCTCTCTGAGACAACCACTGTCATGAACTCAGCCTATCTCCTTCCAGAATATTTAAGAATATTTTGTAAGCATGCTTGTTTCCATGAGTAACGTGTGCAGCTGTAGGGGTGGGGGGCACATTGTAGATGCAGTCCCCTGGCTTGCCTGTCAGTACGACCCCGTGTGTTCTCCATGTCTCCACGCTGATCTGTGTGGAGAGGAAGCACCTAGGGAGCCTCTTCTTCGCTCTTCCATACGTGTGAGTATGAAGACAGAACAGCAGCCGGAAGCCACTGAGCGCCCACCGTGTGCCAAACACCGTCGCTCCATTGAACCCTTCCGACCAGTTCACCACCATTGCATGTAGGGACCCAGAGGTCAGCCTGCGATCCGCTCACGCGCGTGATCTCCAGCTTGGCCTCACGGTACCAGCACATAAATGAGGTCTGAAACTCGAGGACCCAGGCGACAGGGATTAGTCAGTGCCCCAGCCTCTCGGTCAGAAAGTTCCTCACTGTGCCCTTGGGTGGAAGGAAAACAGACAGCCATTAAATCTGGCTTCTGTTGACTCTACACCTGGTGGCACTGGAATGTGGACAGATTGCCTCTCTTTCTGCCTCAGTGTCTCACCTCAGAAATGGGATTGCAGTTGGCTGCCTTGGTACCTAACAGATTGCTGGCAACCAGATGTGATAGATCATGATCGTGAAGCACTTTGTGACCATGCAGTGGTCTGCAGACAGAGGACAGCTCCTGGCCTACTTTTTCACTCCTAAACAGACCACCTACCGTATGCCAGCCACAGGCGCCTGATTGCATGCGCCTGACAGTACTTAATCCTTCGTCAAGCAGCAGCTTTAGAGAGACTGTTCTCGAGCTCTTGTTTTTCTGGCTTGTTTAATTACCACTATGGCAACAACATCATTTTCTTCCTTTTTTTTTTTTTTTTTTACTTCATATATATAGTATTTCAGCCTCATTATGGGTTAAATTGAATGTTATGGGTAGGTCTGGAAACCCAACCAAAATTTCTAACTTTATTTCTCTGGAAAAATTGCTTCCAAGCTTCAAACAACCAATTACAAGGGAAGCGTTGGAACACCACCAGTTTGTGAGTTGGGACCAATGCACTGTTGACATTGTTCTCTCCATAGTGCACAGAAGGATAGCTGATCTCCCCAGAGAGATCAGGAAGCCCCTAAGGGCCAGCACTACGTCTTGCGTGGATCCCCTGGAACACTCAGGTGTCAGGTTCAAGAGTATATTCAAGAAATGCTTGCATAATTCCTCCAAAGCCCAGCCACCTTGACTGCCTCCAAGAAATGGGTGCTGATGGGGTGCCATGGGTACCCCTGGGAACCTCTGCAGTAGTCAGTAAATCACATAGTAACAAACTTGGTGACTCCCAGATGAGGCCCAGGAAAGCAGTGTGTCCTGTCCAGACTCTTTTGGCTAATAGTAATTTAGTAGTAATAACAATACCATCTCCAGTAGTAATAACAGTACCATTTTTAGTGCTTTAGTACTTAGCACATGGTTCTAGATGTTTTATACTTGTTAATATATTTAATCTTTACCCAAAAAAGCTAGATATTTTTATTATCTTCATTTTACAGATGAGGAGCCTGAAGCCCAGAGAGGTTAAGCAGCTTGCCTAAGGTCACAGAGCTGGTAAAAGTGCAAAACTGAGATTCTGACCCAGAGCCCATGTTGTCAACCAGTGTGCCGTACCACCTCTAGTTCATGAAGGGCCAGGATCAAAGCCTCCTGTCTTGACTGTCACCCCCCTTGCCCTGCCCCGTTCCCCCCACTAGAAATATCTTGCATAATAATATAGCATTGGCATGTTCACTTGCTTCATGTCACGTGATCTGTGTTAAAACCTTGAGTAGTAGGCAGGACAGGTACTTTTCAAAAATGCTTACCTCTACATTCTACCAAATTCAGACAGTGCAGAAAAGTACAAAAGTATAGTAAATTTCTCTGGGAATTCTTTCATCCAAAGCTAAAATCCTGATCAACATTTTGACAAACATTCTTTCGGATCTCCCTCTGAACACATCTGTGTGTAGATACATATTTACACTCCCCGGTCCTCCGGAGCGCACTCCAGGTGAGGTTACTTCTGTAACCGGGGGGGAGCCTGTTCTTGAGCCTGCAGCTCAAGGCGGGGAGTGGTTCCTGTGGTCGAGAGCCCCTCCTGCGAGTAACAGCTTGGGACTTCAGTCCAGGGTAGGGCTTTCTGTTTTAGTGTACGTGCTCGAAGCAGAGACCACATATGCTTTGACACCCGTTGCTCCTGTGCAGACACTTCCTCCGTCACCCAGTCATGGCCGTGAGCCAAACTGGGTGCCATGCCCCTAAGACTCCGTTGCCTCCCTGGGCATGCTGCCTGCTAAGGAAGGGACTCAGGGTACTTGGCAAGGAGGCATATTTTATACAGCTGTCAGTAAAGCTCAATAAATATGGCAGTGGAGCCTCGTGTGGACTGAGTGATGGCTGTAGTTTCCTGGCGCTGTGAGATCGCGGCTCAGCAGCCGTCCTCCAGTTGCATGGTGATTGCATACACGGCCCCAACGTGACAAGGACTTCCGGGGCCACCTTATCATGTCCCCATCGAGCAGCATTTAAAGTTGTTTGCAAGAAGTTGAGGGGAAATGGGATCTGATACTTGGGTAGGGAGAGATGCTCATTATCTCACCCTAACCAGCATCCCTTCCTCCTGATATTTTGTTTTAGGGTCGGTATCCAGTTTTGCTGAAAATGAAATCATCTTGCAACTCTCAGGCTGTGTTAGTGAAAATGAACTCTAATGTGATTAGATATTAATGCGGTGTAATGGAGGATTGGTATTAAATTGAGGCCTTCTGATCTTATTACTCCACAAATGCTCCCTCCCGCTTGGGCTGCTGCCCTGCCAGCCCTGCTTCCCCAGGCACAGGCAGGGGGCACACGCGCCCAAGCCGTGAGCCCGCTGCCCAGGGAGCCCGGCTCTGCCCAAGGCGACTCCCGTGAGATCTCCCTCCCTTCACTGCCTTGGGCTCCCAGCCCTGTTGTGAGAGGAGGACAGGTGGGACCTCAGGAGGCATCATTTGGATCCCCCAGCACTCTCAGAGCCACAAGCATGTTGTTGAAGACCGTGAGCCAAGTTTTACCTCTATGTCCAGAAGCACGTAAGGATTTTTTTGATAGGCATGCAGCTAGAAATCTAAGAACACAGTCTGCACCTCCTCCACACCCAGCCCCTCTCCACTCCAGTCATTTTTCTGAAACCGATTGGAAGATAATAGTTGTCAGCGGCTGCTGTCACTTGTCCTGGCTCTGTCTCCCTTTCCTGGAGGGCTGGTCTGAGAAGCAGGCAGTGGCCCAGACTCAGTGTGTGCGTCCCTTAGGAACAGGGATGGGCCTCTGCTGCCCCACGCAGCGTGGACCCCTCGCTTCCTCTGACCTGCCAGAGGAAGGATGCCAGTCTGTCAGTCACACAGCTCACCTCAGAAGTGACAGGTTTGCCTGTGGGAGCCCAGGCCCGGGGTTGAAGCCCCACAGGGCCTCCCTCTGTAGCCCTGGCCCCAGCCCACGGGCTGCATCCCATCCAGCAGACTCACCAGGGGAGCCACGTGGGTGTGGGAGCAAAACACCCCCCACCCCCACCCCCACCCCCACCGAGGACATGGGCCAAGAGTGCAGTCTCTGGGGATGATCAGATGGCATCACCTTCACATATGAATGATAGCATTTTTGCAAAGAGAATGATTTTTCTTATGCTGTTTCCAGAAAACTGCTTTCAGAGGCACAGACTTTGCACACAGGATGGTAACGACTTTTTAATGACCTGAAGGGGCCTGGGTGTCCGGGCAGCAGTGAATCAATCTCAGTGGGAGGCTCACAGTGAGAGAGAAGATGGAACACCTGAAACCAAAGGGGGAAAAAAACAAACCACAAATACATATATTTTCTTTGGTAGCATTGCTTGGTAATTAGACAATTACAGGAAACAGCTTCCCAGCAGCTGGCATCTCCACTGTGTGAGCGGAGGAGGGATGGCAACAACTGTGAACTCCTCACATTTATTACAGAAAATATTATTGGAGTTTACAGTCGTGGGTGCCGAGCTCTCCTCCAGTGCATTCTGATGAGCTGTGAGCCTTAAACCAAGAGCAGAGCTCCTCCTCTCGGGGTTGCTTCAGAGCCTGCCTGGCTGGGCTTTAAAGCAGCTGTCTTTGAGCCCGCCCAGAGACTGGCAGGTCCTGAGAATAAGCCCTTGGGGGGATGCCTTTGGAAGCAGGAAAGGGGGGGGGGAGGTGGAGGCCTGTGGAGAAACTGCCTCTTCTTCCCCAGGTGCCACCACTTGCACTCATGGCAGTGAGCGAGCCCCTCCTCCCCCTCCCCTTGCCCTGCCCTGCTCAGTCCACATTCCTGCCCTGGTTCAAAACTCTCCTCCCAGAACCCACCACGCCTCTCAGGCGCACGCCCATTCAGCCAACAGGCCCGTTTCACAGATGAGGAAATGTGTTTTGTGAACTCTCACTGACCTTGATCACTTTTCAGCCTCACAATTGTTCCCTCGTGAACTTGGTCTGTACTTTGTGTGTGTTGATGGGGGAGCTTTATGTGAGTCCCAGGTTGCCTTCACAGAAGGCAGGGACACTACATACTGACTGCCTTCCTCAGGCACACATGAGGGAGAGCCCTGTTCCCATTCCCCTTCCCCACCCCCCGCCCCTGCCACCTCACAGGCCTCCTGAGGATGGAGGACAGGCACCCTCCTTCCTCAGCACCTGGCTCCCCCTGCCTGCCCACAGGGTTAACCGTACAGTCTAACCAGGCAAATGGTTGTGCTTCCTCTCACAGGTCCTGGCAATCTGTAACTTTTGAAAGACAGCCTGCCTCCTTCATCCGAATCGTGGGAACACACAACACAGCAAATGAGGTGAGGGTCTCCTTTCATGAAAGACGCTGTGCTGTTTCATGATGTCCAGGTAAATGCTACATCCCGAGTTAAGTGGAACTGTTTGTTCTCCCCGCTAATGGCCCGTTGTCCAGACAGCTCGGTACAGAGGAAAGTCCTGCTCCTGCACAGTGGGGATGTCATTATCATTTCTAGATGTCTCTTCACTGGGAAATGAAAGCCAACTCCTATGGCTTTGCTTACTCCCACCAGCCTCCCTATGGAATCGGCAACCACAGAGACCTTGAGAGGTCAAACAACCCGTCCTCAAGTCTTCTGCCCTCCCAGACGACAGCTATTTCAGAGGTCCCTCAGTGCTCTGAACATGGTGTTTAAGGGACCCCGGCCCCACGGGACCACCATGGAAGACAGTTGCTGGTTTTCTCTGCCTGTCTATTCTGTCCTGGGCCAGACTGCACATAAATGTTTGTGAGTGGGCCTGTTCCTCCACTGGTGTCCAGGTCTGGATCGTCCCAGCAGATCATGTTGTTTGTAGACGTCCCTTCATTTTTGGATTTAACGGGGGGAGAGTGGGCAGGTTGTTTCCCCCCCATTTTGGGTACCCACAGTCAGGGCAGCAGTCAGGTGATGGGTCTGAGCCTCAAACCGCCAGGCTGTTTTCTCGGGAATGTAAATGGCCCCAGAAAAAATGCACTGGATCCCTTGGATCAGGAAAGAGAAGACAGTGCCCTTGGTGAACAGAGAAACGAGGACACTTGAGTGTGAGGGAGGGCATGATCCATAATCACACTAGGACGGCAAGTGTAAACCAGACATGAGCCAGGCACGCCTGGACCGTCATCCCCTCGACAATATGGATTTCCAGTGAGCTCACAGGGGCACCTGCGGATTCAGTCACACCATTTAAGATGTGAATAGTGTCAGTCAACTGTAAGTTCATTACTTACCTTTTCTGTTCTTTGGGTGTTGAGTGAGCACTAGTGGCCACTCTGTTGATTTCATCTGCTTATTACACCCTTGCTTTTTATACAGTCATGAGTGTTGAGTGTGAACCTCTGAAGGACTGCTAGTTAAAGGCAGGAATCACAGGGTGCCTGAATGGCTCGGTTGGTTGAGCGTCCAACTCTTGGTTTTGGCTCAGGTCATGATCTCATAGTCCAGTGGGTTGGAGCCCCATGTCGGGCTCCATGCTTCAGCATGGAGCCTGCTTGGTATTCTCTGCTCCTCCCCCCACTCTCGTTTGTGTGTGTGCATGCTCTCTCTGTCTCTCTCTCTCTCTCTTTCTCTCTTTCTCAAAATAAATAAACTTAAAAAAAGACAGGAATCATAAGGAACAGGAAAGCTGGAACTCAAGAGGAAATGAAAGGCATCAAAATAGTAACCATTCTGTAGTTTTCACCTCAACATGGTATTTCTCAGCTCTACACAAGACTGGCTTCATGGGCATGTGACCAGGGCAGTTGTGTGAGGCTCCACACCCAGAAGGGGACTCTGTGCTTGGGGTCTATGTTCTCCAGCACCATCTTGAATTCTTCACAATTTTACCTGTGAATTTGTTTTCATAATGGGAGCCCCATGGGGAAGTGGGGCACTCACCAGGGGCCGGGAGCCTCAGTTTACACACAGGCCCACCTCTGCCCCCTCTCACCTTCCCAGGACAGGTTCTCAGCCACCCACTGACCCCTGGTACCTAGACCTGTCCAGCCTCCCCCCTCCTAGCCTGACCCATGCCTCCCACCACACTCCACTCCCCCTGGAGGCCCAGCGTGTTTGCAGGGAAGGTCAGGGTCTGGTGTGACTCTCACCTGAGTCACAGGATTGGGCCCCAGGCGCCTATGTCGGTCTGCCCCGGCCTCGGAGTCCCCTTGCCCAAGGGATTGCAACATTAAGTAGCAAAAGAAAACCCTGTGTCCAGTCAAGAGAGGAACTGTGGGAGAAAACATAAAGCTTTATTCCTGCTTTTTTGAACAGAAGGCTCTACATTTTCATTTTGTGCTGAGCCCTGCACATTACATAGCTGGCCCTGGGTTCGTGCATTGTGGTTGTCAAATCAGAATTCTCCAGAGCATACCAGGGTGTTTCTGGTACTTCAACTCACATTCTCCAAACTGAAAATATTGTGATAATTTATACTCATTTTGCCTTTTTATTCATTTGCATTTGCATTTTATTCATTTAGAACAGTGTGCCTACAGTGTGCTTCTTAGAGAGCAGAGCTTATAAACAGTAGTCTGAGACTTTCTCTCTTACCTCTTCGTTTCTAACCAAACCTGAAAATTATAAAAGTAAACAAATTGATATTTGTTAAGGCACAAAATTAAAGAACTCTAAATATCAGGTCATAAAAGCACTTTTTTTTTTTTTGATGAGGCAACAAAAGTAAATTTGAATCTGAATCAATGTATATTTGGGGCCCAAACCAAATACCCTATTTTTTTTATTTTTTTCTAATCTTTTTAAAAAATTGTAATTTCAGTAAAGTTAACATACAGTGTTATTATTAGTTTTAAGTGTACAATATAGTGATTCAACCGTCCCATACATTACTCAGCATATTTTTTAAATTTTGCCAATAAATCCCAATTTTTTTGCCACTTATACTTACATTAAGTTATGTGTTTTTTATTTACCAAATTGGAAAACAATTTAAATTTATCTTCACATAATAAATCAAGCTAAAATTGAATATTTTTCATGTGCAGTCACTTCTCATATAATACATCCCCAAAAAACAAACCAGTTCTGTCTTTAATCCCTACATGGGACTCTGCAGTCTAGTATTCCAGCAGAAGGAATTCTAGGTCCGAGAAGGCCAGGGAGCACTGGGATGTATCTAGGAGGGTCTCCCGGCACTGAGCCCCAACACTGTCACCTACCTCAGTAACCAAATGAGGAATAATTTCCCATTGCAGAACCCTAAAGTTGGAGTGCAAGACCTTCTCTTCCCCAATGAGTTTCCAGAACTGTCTATGCAGGGAACTCCAAGTACACTCACCAGCCCGTCTGTACAGGTTGACTAATTAACCGGTGATCTGTTGCATCTGGCTGAGCAGCAACTTGCCAGGCTGCCTGACTGAGTCAGTTATTGTTCAGGGAAAAAAGCCTCAATGTGGTGTTGCCAACTGGGAAACATCTGAAATCATAACATGAATAATGAATGGGATCATAAGGCAACACCCACAAACTGTCTTTCTCAGAGCACACAAGAAGACGCAAAAGTGCTGAATCTCCCTGAGTGTCAAGAATCTAGCACTCTCTCAGGGCCCCTGGGTGGCTCAGTCAGATGAGTGTCCAGCTTCGGCTCAGGTCATGATCTCATGGTTCGTGGGTTCAAGCCCCAGGTCAGGCTCTGTGCTGACAGCTCAGAGCCTGGAGCCTTGCTTCAGATTCTGTGTCTCATTCTCTGCCCCCACCCCCTTGCACTCTGTCTCTCTCTCTCAAAAATAAATATTAACCAAAAGAAATTTTTTTCTTTAAAGAATATAGCAGCTCTCAAAGCATTCTCTCCTACAGCATACTAGTTTTGGAAAAAGTATCACCTATCTTAGAGAACAGTGGGAATGTGTCTAAGTTGGGGTGGTGATGTTCAGAGGTGTGAGAGACAAGGCTGTAGTATGGGAAGAGGGGTGACTAAGGTTGGTGGGGCAGGACTCCTGGGGAAGGCAGCCCGGGAGGAGAGCCGTGATGGCACAGCCAGCCAGGGAAAGGAGGCTGGGGGCAGAGTCAGGAAACCAGGATGGCAGGGAGATGGGGTCCAGGGTAAGCCCATCTCTAGTCCCATGGAAGCCAGAAATCTGCCATCAGGATATTGGGGTCTGGGCCCCTCTGTCTCACAGTTGAGGGTGGTATAGGGAGAAGCAGAACTTCCTCAGCCTGTCACTGCTTGTTTGCCAAATGACACCTGTGGCCTTCATTTAGTCAGAAGCGGGACCTTTAGATACTGAATGTTACCAAGCCACAGGCTTTGTGCTAATTTCAAGAAGCGTAGATGGAATTGGTTTTGAGCATGTGTGGGTAACAGAGAAATGTGGGTAACTGCCACATCTCCCAGGGAAGACTGTTTTCTGCAGGTGCTGCCCCCTCCAGGGAGAAGGTCTGACGGGATGGCAGGGAAGGCCCAGCTCAGAGGTTCCTCTGACTTGAACACTCCTGGGGGGCGCGGGTGGTCTGTTTTGGCGGCAGGTGGAAAGTGGCCCACACAGTGTGTCAGTGGCTGGGGCTACTAGCAGCTTGCGGCTGTGGTGCTGGCACCTACCCCGACCCCGGATCCCGGCTGCTGCTGGAAAAGCAGAGGCCTCTGAGCTGAAACAGCCTGAGATTTCCTGCCCAGCGTGGGTGTGCGTCCCACCCCAACCAGCCAGGCCTTCCTGCACTCGAGGTCCGCCTGCGACCGCTGCATGTTAATTTCCCCGCTTCCCTGCGATTGGGCTCTCAGGTGACAGCAGCCTCAGCCACTGTGGAGGTTCAGATTTCTTGATCACCTGTTTTGGCACGCTTCTGATTTCCTGCAGCATTTCATCCCTTTCCTCTGGGAAGTGTGTGTCTGCTGCTGGCATCTGTCTCTCATCTATCCTTTGTGAGCACCGCAGCAATGAATTCATTTCATCTTTTAGCTACGTTTACGACTTCTGTCAATAAATTTCCCTAACGCTTACCTTACAGACTCCACCACTGCCTCGTGTGACCTCCCACTCCTCGTGTACTTGGCATCATCCTTGTCACTTATCTTCGCTTCTTACGCTTCCTCTCCCTCCCTGCCAGCGTGTGCTCTGTCTTCCCCTGCTCCGCAGTCTCCCTGTGCTTGGCGTGTTTCCCACACGGCTCGCGTTTCTCCCCTTTACCCTCGGTTGCCTTTCTTGCATGTCTTCTCTGCCCACTCGCAGGGTTTCCTTTGTCTTCTTGTCACGCTTGGCACTAGATGGCAGACACGTGTCTTTTAGCACGCCCGCCCTCTCATCCTGCTCTCCTTCAGTTGTTTCCATTTGTCTGATTCTCCCCAGGGCCAGTGGCCCGAAAGGTCCTCCTGGGCTGTTTTCCTCAGTCACGTTATGGTGGTCTCAGCCGCCAGTCTGGAAGTTGTGAGGTCGTTCCCGTGCGGTTGCCCGTCTTCCTCAACTGCTAATCAACTCTGCGTGTTCAGGAGGCAGGTACTGCTCAGCTTTCTGAGGCTCTCTTGTCTGGAAACGGTTGCAACCCGGGCCTTGTCAACAACACCACAAACGTCACGGCAGATCTCCAGTTTCAGCTCTGGAGACCGTGGAGGAGCCCTGCTGCTTTTGAAGCAGCACCTCGCGTGGACCCCTTCGTTTCCATTTCATTAATTATCGTAGCAGGGCCACAGAGGGACACACCTCCATCCTCAGAGGCCAGACGAGGTCCAGACGAGAGCTGTCTGCAAATCTGTCCGTGTATTAAAGGAAGTAGAAGTGGTACCTGTTTCTTCTTATGGCTTGGATGGGAACCCGGGTTTGAGAGCACGTTCTGGAGCGATTTTTCAGTAGGCAGAGAGCTCAGGGGCACAGATGGCCCCTGGGGGCTCAAAAAGACGATAGAAAAAACTAGCTATCTGCAATATAGAAAGACTGGGGTCCCGCTCCCAAGAAGCCACATGCAAACCTTTGCCAAGTCAACAGAAGCTGAGGATAGGGCTGATGGTCCATAGGCTGCTCTCAGGGTCCCACTTCACCTACTGTGTGTGTGCAGCTGAGGAAAGAGCCTGCGTCATATTTATCTCTGTATCCCAGGCACCTCGCATGGGCCTGGTGCGCATCAGCATAGAGCACCTGTCAGCTGCGCGAGTGAAGGAATTGTTCAGTCTCCCTTGTGCATCAGTCAGCCACGTAAAGGGTTCAGTAATACAGGTTCTCACCATCAAGAGACTGTGGTGGTCTAAGGCAGACTTTCTGTAGTCACAATGAAGAGTTTCTTCAACCAGTCACTTTTGTAAGTGGAAAGGTAAATAAGCCACATACCTCAGCATGTCCTAGTTCAAGGCCCTTTATAATGATTATTCTTATTATAAATTATAAAACAGGAGCTCATGTGTACTGAGCACTTACTGTGTGGCAGGCTCTATTCCAAACCCTTTAGGTTTATTACACTATCTAACCGTCATATGGAAGTAGATTCTACTCTCATTCGCTTTTTAAAAATGAGGTAGCTCAGGGGAACCTGGGTGGCTGTCAGTTAAGCATCCAACTTCGGCTCAGGTCACGATCTCATGGTTCGTGGGTTCGAGCCCCACGTTGGGTTCTGTGCTGACAGCTCAGAGCCTGGAGCCTTGCTTCAGATTCTGTGTCTCCCTCTCTCTCTCTGGCCCTTCCCTGTTCGTGCTCTCTCTCTCAAAAATAAGTACATATTAAAAAATAATAATAAAATATTTTTTTAAAAGTGAATTAGCTCAGTACCAAGTGTTGGCAAAGATGAGGAGCAGTGGGCAACTCACATCCAGCGCTGTGAGAGTATGACCTGCTGTAGTTGCCGAAGAGGATGGTTTGGTAAGATCTACTAAAGTTGAACATCTGCATGCCTGCCCTAAGACTAAGCATCTCACACTCGTGTGTGTTTTCTAAAGAAGCTCTTCTGCAAGAATGAAAATGTTCACAGCAGCACCGTTCGTCCATACCAGACCGAAGTGGGACACCACCCAGTCATCTGTCCAGGGAGATGGATAAGCCAAGCCTAGTACGTCATCCAGGGGGCTGTGATCTACATGATGAACATCACAGCATGCCAAGGGAAAGAAGTCAGATACAAAAGAATACGTAAATTAGGATTATGTTCTTAAAACTTCAAGAACAGGTAAAAGTAACCTATCACATTTGAAGATGTGGACACAGGTGGTAAAACTTAAAAAAAAAAAAAAAAGCAAAGGAATTATTATTATTAAAACCAGAATTGTGGCTTCCTCAGGGTGGGGAGGCTTGGATCAGGAAGGGCCGGCCATGTGGAGGGACCAAGGTACACCAGCAATGTTCCTGGGTTCTTGAAAGTTTGCGTGGCTTTCATTACATAGTTATTCAACAAGCTATGCATTTGCATTTGCGTGTACTCTTTGGTGCGTGGTTTTCACAGCCAAAATGTTTCAAGCAGAAAGGAAAATTTGATGAAGAAACTAAAGCCGAGTGATGTTAAGTGACTTGCTGTGTCATGCTGCTGGTGAGTGACAGAGTGAGGATTTGAATCCAGGTAATTGATCTTTTTTTTTTTTTTAGTCTGTTTTTGAGAGAGAGAGGGAGCGCGTGAATGCACAGAGAGGGAGGGGCAGGGAGAGAGAGAGAATCCCAAGCAGGCCTCACACTGTCAGCTCAGAGCCTGACACGGGGCCCAAACTCACAAACTGTGAGATCGTGACCTGAGCTGAGATTAAGAGTCGGACGCTTAACTGACTGAGCCACCCAAGGTGTCCCTGAATCCGGGTAATTGGTCTCTCAAAACATCCAGGCTGCTCTGTCTCCCACAAATGCATAATAAATAGTAAAGCCACAGAAGTGAGCCCATCTCTGCCGTGGCACAGTCAGACTTAGCAAGTGGCTTCTGTGGGCACACTTCCCGTGCCAGCCAGTGCCTAGGAGAGAAACCACGGCAGGGCCCTTCCTTAGAGGGATTTCAGCCTCGCGCCTGGTGGAAGTCAGCCACGTGAGGGGCGCCTGAACTCGTGGCACCGTGGAGGGCAGCCCGCGGCGGAGACGGCAGTGCGGGCTGCCAGCCCAAGCAGCACAGCTGGCGTGCGTGGATGCGGGGACCAGGTCCGGAGGAGGGGGTTTCCTCATCCGTGAAATGGGTCAGATGATCCTGGCCCTGGGGACCCCATAGACACGAACGAGATCGTGTCGTGGAGGGTTGCGGAGGGTGGGCGATTGCAGACTGCCCCGCGTGCTCCGTGCTCACCGTGGCAGAATAGCCGTCAGCTCACGAGCTTGCCGCAGGAGGGTCCTGCGCACGCCGGCACCAGCAGGACAGAGTGTCAGCAAGTGGCTGCTTGAGCTGCCCTCCAGGACCACTCAGCGCGGAGCCCGGAGTGAGGCAGAATTTATTTACAGGCTTCTGTCAGGCCGGTGAGTGGCTGTGGGTCCCAGTGCCATCCTCGTTCCCATAGCAACATGTGGCTCTAGTGAAGGGAAAAAAACAAAAACAGGGAAATGGGCTCTTTAGAAACAAAACAAAACGAAAAAGGCTCCTTCCTGGCCTGGTGATAATTATATCCCAAAAACCCCCACCAGGTCTGATCACTCCCTCTCTGGTCCCCCCAGGATTTCCCCAGCAGCATCCTCCGGAGGCTGTGCTCTAAGCTTCCAAAGGCAGGTGCACGTCACAGCAGTCATAGGCTGGCTCTCAAGGCCAGAACTTCCGGTCGGTCAGCACCAGAACTGAAGCAGACATCCCAGCGGCAGAGACGCAGAGAGATACAGAGAAAGTGGACCAGTGAGCCTCTCCCTCGGAAGACCTACAGACAGAGACACAGTGTCAGCCCTCAAACTCCCACTTCTGTCAGGGAGAAGGAACCGGGCCATCTGGGGGCGTCATGTGGCAGTGATGGGGAAGGGATGTGCACAAAGAAAACCTACTCAGGAAGAGAAATAACGAGCACAAGCCAGGTTTCAGGTGGCACCTGGATGCCCTGTGGGGTATATGTAAGATGGAGGTGGTATTTGCAAGGGCGGGACCAGGTGTGGGCCAGAGACCAGGGAAGCACAGGAACAGCAGGGCCTGGGCATGGGGACAGGCAAGCCAGCCTGGCACCTAGGAGTTTGCTTAATTAATAGAGGCTTTGCCTGGGTCCCGCACTATATTGTCCTTTTTTATTTTTAATGTTTATTTTTGAGAGAGGGGTGAGGAGCAGAGAGAGAGAGACAGAGGATCTGAGGCAGGCTCTGTGCTGACAGCAGAGAGCCCGATGCGGGGCTCGAACCCACGAACAGTGAAATCATGACCTGAGCCGGAGTTGGATACTAATTATGAGCCACCCAGGTGCCCCTCCACCGCACTTCTTGAGAGCAGAGACAGTGTCATGGTATCTTCGTGTCCTAGCACCCAGCCCCGTGCCCCACACACAGTGGCCCCTCCATAAATCAGACTGAGGGCCATAGCTACAGTGCAGTGTTCTGAGGAAAATAAGCTCTCAGGAATCACCTGTGACAACTTGCATCTGAGGAACGAGGGGGAGCTAAAGATTGCACCAGGCTGTCATCCCCCTGACCTTGGAGAATGGCAGGGCTGTGGTGGCTGGGGGAAAGTCTGTGGAAGCATTTAGTTACAAGACACTGTAGGGCACAGTGAGCGGGAGTTACAGGTGCCATCCACACAAAAATGTGGATTTAAGGAGTACACATGTAGCTCGCAATCCAGGTCAAGTACCTCAGAAGCCGGGCTAAGAAGAAAGGGCTGGAGAGGGTCTAGAAGTAAGCTCTGAGAAATAACCCTGATGTGCAGGCTAGCAAAGTAGGGAACGAGCGGAGGAGGAGAGAGCAGAGGGTGGAAGGAAGGGAGGGAGGGCCTCGTGGAGTGTGGCCCAGGAGACCCCAGCACTGGTGCCAGCCTCACCCCCCCCCCCCCAACAAGTCACTTCACTCCCTGGCTCTCAGGACACTTGTCTTTGAAATAAGGAGAGTGAATTCGATCTTAAATCCGGTCTCCTTCCCAGTGAGACCGAAAAAGCAGGAAGATACTTAATTTGTAGCATAATTACAAAAGAAGACCTGTTCTAGGCATCTTTATTCTTAAATGCCTATTATGGAAGACTTGCTTGGGAAGAGGGAAAACGACCCAGCAGTGAGCACGTGTCATTGCACTTACGCTGCCATCCGCAAGGTCCTCGTGTGTGCCGTGCTGCAGCCGCACCGACTCGGCACCAAACCACTGCCCTGGGAGGCGGCGCCCGAAGAACCTGAGTGGGTGAGGCGTGGGGCCTCCCAGCAGCGAAGAAGGGAGCTAACCCGGCTTGTGAGGATAATCTCGAATGGCGTCCTAGTGCCGAGCCAGCAGTTAGCAGCCGGCCCGAAATCTCCAAGCAGCTGGGGCTGCGACGCGGAGCAGTCACACATCACCTGGAGGAAGTGAAGAACTTTCCCGGAAAGCTGGGGCTAGGCATGCCGGCCTTCCAGGGCTAGTGGCCACAGACAGACTCTCCCTTGATGTGGGAAGGGGGCCTTGGTAAGGCCACACCTGCCAGGCTCTGCCTGGGAGCTAGAACATTTCCCGTTTCTGTTTCTTAGTTTTTCAAAAATAAAAAGAAGCCACTAATACTCCAGGGCCAACTTAATTACGAAGAGAGAGTAAATCGCTCTCCCTGGAACTCTGGAGTGTGCACACATCAAAAACGGTAACTGGGGATTGTGGGGTTGCCTGTATTGATAGGTAGTGGAAAGACTCTTTTTCCAGAACCTTCCAAGCAGTGAAGTTCCAGGGATCTGTGGGTGCCCTGGCCTACATGAATATGGGAAAGTGATACTGGAAAGTTTAAAAACTTGCCATATAAAAGCAGTGTCACCAAGAAATGTACTTCTATATGTATTAGGATTAAATATTTGTGCAAAACGATGTTGGCATCCTATCATCCGTAAGCAACGCTGAAAAAGTATTGTTCAGAATCTGGAAATGTCTCCCTCTGAAGAGGGTTTCTTAACTGAAAACAATGGTTTGGGCTGTTCAGATGTACAATTACAGAACTTTTGTTTATAAAACGGGGTGTTTTGTCGGAGACACTTGGACTTCATTTTTAAAGGAACAAAAAGTAAAACATCCCCGCAGCCTACAGAGGGACTCTTGACCTCTGCCCCTGAGGTGAGTGTAAGAAAGATGTCAGTTGTCACCAGCGTCAGGATCTGTCAATGCTCATTGAACGCGCAGTGGGTGTGGGGTGAAGAAAGATCGGCAGTCTTCAGGGTGGCATAATTCAGAAGCCATGTCTCTGTGTCTGACTTACGGGCAGATATCACTGAGAGGTGGTATCTATTTTATAAAGATATGTCACCTTGGAAATGTAAGCTGAAAGCTTGGGTCAGGAATCCTATTTGTATTGGTTGGCATGAAAGCAGTCTGTGAAAATTACTCAGGAGAAACCAGAAAAGCAAGGTAGAGCCACGGATCAACATTTATTAAATTTTCCCAATTTCTGCTACAGTTCACGGCGGACTCTTAGTGCAACTTGGGAAAATTAGCAGAGGCTTCTCTGCTTCTAAAACCCTTGAAGATGTGTCGAGCACAACGTGCTTGGGGAGTCCCTGTAATGAAAGGCGGCAGACAGCGGCCAGCCGAGGAGCCAGCCCCGTCACCGAGAAGAGGCCGGAGCGTTTGTGCTCATCCTTTCCAGGGTTCACAGGGAAAAAGAACACCCCAGACTATCTCAAACATGTCGAAAATTATGGCTCCCAGAGAGGAAAGGCAAAGTGATAATAAACAGCAGCTACCAAAAAAAGGACACCCGGATAGCGACTAAGGCTGTGTCGGATTCATACACACGACTACATTCCAAATTAGCCGGCTCCTCTCCAGGGATAGATCCAGAGGCCATTGAAGCTGGTTCAGCGAAGGTGCCCCTTTGTGAGCGGCGGCAATCAAACAGGCTAATGGGATACATGATTGCCGAAAAGGGGAAGGGAAAATGATGCGGCGGCGGTCGTAATGGTTTTGCATAAATCAGTAGTGCGACTCTGCCCTGTATGCCTCATTCACTTTTGGTCACGTCGTTTCCGAGGGGTATTGCAGTCGGTATTGCAGTCTTGGGAAGGTTCGCAGGAAAGAAATTGAATTGCACAAGCTTCTGAGTGAAGAGAAACTCAGAACCTGGCTGTTCCACCTAGAGGGAGGCCAGAGGTGCACTTGGGCAGAGCAGCCTGAGGGTGTGGCAGGCAGGTGGCACACTTCCGATGGCACCCCGCACCCCCGAGCCATCGCTCCCTCCCCTGGTTTCTGTGTATGTAAGAGCAGGGGCCCTGCGGCAGGAGGAGGGAGGCGCTTCAGGCCCCTTCCGACCAACGCGACCCCCGAGGAAGGAGCCAGTTTCCCCGCAACAGGCTCGCCTTCCACCCCCGCTCCTGAGAACAGTTAGGCCCCCTCTCTGGGTGCCCAAGGTCCCGACGGGGGGAACCCCAGTTTTGCACGAGATGATGGTGGTGAGGTGCCGTAGCCCAGGACGTGGTGGGTGTTGGCTTTGTACTGTGTTAGGTTCAGCTGGCGGGTGGGTGGATCCTCAACCACAGCCCAGCCTGCGCACTGTTCTGCAGACGGGTGAGCCGGCTCAGAGCTGCTTGGCCCTGAGGCAGAATGCCATGACGCACGTGACCCTGGGCACACTGCTGCCTCCTTTGCAGAACGGTAAACTCCTACAGGCAGGGGCACCCCTGCTTCGCGCCTGGTCAGTGTTTGTGCTCAGTGGGGCAGTTGAAGTATGAAAAACAAAAGCAGGGAAAGGATCTGAAGATGAGGACGGGCCCTCGGAGGCAGGCTGAGCCAACGGCTGTTCGAAAATGGAAGGCTCCAGCCCCCTGGGGCCCGCTGCTGCCATCTCTGCCCTCCCAGAGAATCCCTGGAGCCTTTTCTTTCCTGTGTCGGTCTCACCTCATCTGTTACCCAGTTCTGTTACTCTTCCTTTAAAAAGGACTCTTTCTGTTTATCCCAGATTGCTAGTCTACATCAGGGGGGTTTCAGTGTTTAAGGGTTTGTTGTCATCTACCCTCCTCCTTTAACCACTTTTATTAGTTGTCACCATAAACATGTATTTCTTTTGTAGTATTTTAAATTTAGTCCCTTTTCAAGAGTCTCTTCTGTCCAGAGCCCCTGTCCCCTGCTCCCCACCCAGGTCTGGCCAGTCCCTCATGGTACTGCCCTGGGCCGTGACCCCACTGCACCCAGCCTGCACCCTCCTGCTCTCTCCATCATCACCCTCCCCGCCAAGGCTAGAGCTACAGTAGCCTCCCCTCTCCTGCTGCGCCAAGGGCTCCCTCCTCTGGCCTTTCCTGCTTGGCTGCCTCAAGCTTCCCGACTCAGCTCTGGCATCTCCTCCCCCAGGAAGCATTTCCGACTCCCCCGGGCCGGTTGGGACCCCACCACACCCTCATGGCTCCCTGTAGGCCCAGAGCCATTTGCCTGTCCCCTGAGGTGTCTGCTGTCCTCATCAGATGATGCACCCTCTGAGGGGCCAGGACCCGCATGGTGGGCATGCAGGTGGTGCATCATAAGTGTTGTGGAGTGAATGAAGGCACTCAAACCTCCTGACCCCCAAACCCCATTCACCCGGTTCCTCTAGTCACACCTGCCACTTGCCGCCTATGTGGGGCTCGCTCTGTCCTCAGCGCCTGGCACGCAGAGGCACCCTTCACTTCCTGACTCCCGCCCGCCCTTTGCCTGCTCATTCTGATTCCCACTGCACGTTTTACCTCTTCAGTGACTCCAGTCTCTGGGTAAGACTTACCCATCTTTCCATTTGTAAAACACCCTTTTCCACTTAAAATCCTCACTACACCAGTTTGTGACTTAATAAAATTAACTGTTTCTTGTGTGCTGCCTTTGAATCTGGCAGAGCCTGCTCGGCTCCCTGGAGATGCTCAGGGAACCCATGGTAAAGTTAATTGGTCCTTCAGCGACACTCAGGATTCCAAGTCCCAAACTGAAGCTCAGCTCAGAGGTGGCCCCATCCCCCCGGTCCGGTCACATGTGCGCCCACCCCGGGGCCGCATGAGCACAGTCAGGCAGCTGGGATTTCCACGGCCTCCAGTCTGCCCTATCTCAGGTGGAAGGACTGACCACTGGTGGCAGGGGAGCAGCGGCTATGATTTCTCAGGGAGGAATAGCCGGAGCAGAACACAAAACAGCCAGTGGAGATTCGCTGTCAGCATTGTGAGGTGTGTTGGGAGTAACAGCCGTTTGCACTATTATTTTAAAACAGGTGGGTCAAAGGGGCTAAAGACGGTTGTGCAGTCAGCATCACCCAAGTTAAGAAAGAAATGCAGGCTAGGAGCGGGAATGACAGTGGAAATGAGGGCAACAAGAAGCAAGCCAGCAAGCATTCATTAGGCACCCACTCCATACAGTCTTCCCAGGCTTCACCAGCACCATGCAGAGCAGATGGTAGCGTCGCTGATGTGGACCCTTTCCGAGGTGAGAGCCATGTTCTGAAGGACCAGCTTGTTAGCGCCCAGCCTCACTGAGAGTTTTTTCAATTTTATCTTTCAATCCAGAATTTGTACTGACGTGTTTATCATTGTGCAAGGGCTGCATGGGAGAAAGGGCAACCACACCTTGGTCCTTGAGTTGCAAGGTTGCAAGGTGGGTAGACAGAGGCAGGAGGGGGCCGGGCTTTGGTAGGGAGCCTAAAGCCTCGCAGGGCCTGTGGGGCAAGAGCTCACCCAGAAATTAAGGACACTGAGGAGAAGGAGGGGGATAAGTCTCAAGTCAGTGCAGGGATTAGCATCAGCTCAGGGGCCTGAGGGATAACCTCTGGAGATCGGGGCTGAGAACGCAGGCGATGGGATTACACAAATAACAGCACGATGGGACAGGAAAAGGGCTCAGGGTTGGAAAGGGGAAGGTGCAGTAAGTACAGCATGTTCAGAACATTTCCCTCTCAGAGGGTGGAGATGTGGGCTCTGGGGACAGAGTGTGACCGGTCGGTCGGACTGAGAAAGAGAACAGGATGTTTGCTGGCTTAGGAAAAGCTTCAGGGAGGGGCTTGGGAGAGGGGGCTGGGGTGGGGGTGGGGCTCCAGGCAGCAGAGGTGTGCCCAACAGCACCATCCCCTCCCTCCGAACTCCCCACCCCCTCCTTACTTGGAAAGAGGAGTGTTCATAAAGCCAGAGGACTGTCGATAACCCACCAAAAGATGGTCTGGTCACTTGAAAAGCTGTGAGAACGTTACATTGATGGAGGGGAATAGATGGATAGCTGCTACCAGGAAGCTGTTCAAATTTGCCCTGCATGGTACAGGTCAGAGCCAATGGCCTAGACAGTTTAAAATCCCCATGAAAGGCTCTCCCATTGAACTTTTGACCAGTAAGCACCTGCAGATGGGCCCAAGCAGAGAGATGTGCTAGAACAGGCAGAGGAAGGAAAGAGAGGAAAGGAGGCACGGGGGTACTGAGGGCAGCTGGCACCATGAGGCCCCCAGGAAGCACCATGGTGAGGACAGGGCCACCTGAGCTTCGGGGAGTGGAATCTGCTCGCTCTGAGGGAGACCGGCTTTGCCAAAATGAACAGGATAGACCTGAAGACATATGGCCTCAGTCTTCACGTTAGAGTTTGAGATGTGAAATTTGAAACAGCAGTAGATAAATGAATTAAAGTGGGAATGTGGAGAAAATAGTGATGCAGGAAGGTAAGCACAGAATTTATAATCTCACAGTTGATATCACATTTGCCTTCTGTGAATTTGATTCTACAGTAAAAAGGGTGTGTGTGTGTGTGTGTGTGTGTGTGTGTACATGCACATGTGTGTATGTGTGCACGATGCATGTGCATGCACACACTGGAGCCATGGAGGACATAGAGCCCCCGGGACAAAGGAGAGATGGTTCCTCGTCCACCCCCCGCCCCCCACCCTCTGCTTGCACTTCCTCCCTTGGGGAGAGAAACAGGTGCCCACCAGCCCTGCCCCACATCCTGCCCACTCCCAGGATACCAGTGCCATATCCACTACAGATGGACCCTCATCCAGGAGCAGACTCACCAAACATGGGCAGATCCAGAGTTGAATGGCTCCTCTCCAGCCAGCAGGCCCAGGGAAAGAAGGGGTGGACCCCCATCCAAGGGAGCAGGGGTTGCAGTTCTCCAGGAAGCACTGGGTGACCAGGGAAGGGCCGGGAGTGTGCCATGCCCCTATGCCCCTGTGGCACACAGCCTGCCTTGCACGCTGTCTGCACAGGCTCCAGGCTCCCACCAGCCCTTCGCATGAATATCACTACAAAGCAGTTACACATTCAGCGTCTGCAGCCAAGTTCAGTGGTGACTTTACAAATTTCACCACTTACTTCTTTAAGCAGAAGCCTGGGGATGAGAGGGAGAACGAGGTGTTTGTCCAGGATGCTTGGATCTAGCGGCTGGGCTTCTGCCCCGTCGGTCCCCCAGCCTCAGTTCCTGTCCCAGCCCAGCCTAGCATACCAGTTTGTTTAAGACTCTCTTGTGCCATCAGGCCCCTCGGAAAATGGGACTCACCCCTAAACCCCATTCCAGGTGAGGCTTCATCTGCCCCTATAGCCTCCTTCCCGTCACCCTCCTGCCTCTCGCTGGGATCCACCACTGCCAGAGCCCTCCTCACCTCTCAGTTTCCCCAGGGAGCCTGTGCGGCCCCTCTTGCCTGGGCTCCACCAGATGCCTGGGCTCCACCAGATGCCTGGGCTCCAGCCTCCTGTGCCAGCTCATCTCAGAAGTCTGGGACCCCTCTTGGATTTGTCCCACTTTGCCGAACTTCACCTCTAACAAGTAACCAAGATCAATGTGTGTTTCTCTTTAATCACCTCATGGGCTGTAACTCCTCTCCTTGGCCTCTTTGACCTCCCGCCCAAGGCTCTCACCCCTTGTTGAGGACAGCGTGTGGGCCCCAAGCTGACCACCCTGCCCTCATTGCCAGATGAGTCTTTTCAAATATCCCAGGAGCACATCACCAGCACGGGTCCTTTTGAGGTCAGTCTTTGTTGTTGGATCTGATGTACAGGCCCAGCTCTGTGGGACATGGGATGAGCATGTCGTGGGATGTTCCTGCCCCAGAGACCTCGCTGGCCCTGCTGACTCGGATCTTTTCCTCCGACATCACTGGGCCCTTTCCTCCCCTGTGTTATTCCCCTTGCCTGGAACACTTCTAACCCCAGATGCCCTCTCCTTCCCTCCAGGCCATGCCTATTAGCTTTTTTTTTTTTTTTTTTTTTTTTAAATATGAAATCTATTGTCAAATTGGTTTCCATACAACACCCAGTGCTCATCCCGAGCGGTGCCGTCCAATATCCATCACCTACCCTACCCTCCCTCCCTCCCCCCATCAACTCTCAGTTTATTCTCAGTATTTAAGAGTCGCTTATGGTTTGCCACCCTCCCTTTTTTTTCCCCTTCCCCTTCGAGTCTCCTAAGTACAGCAGTCGTGGCCTTCAAACATTTTGTTCACTTATCCCATAAAAGAACTTTGGAAAAAAGTAATCCTTTGAACATTTAAGGTTGAGAAGTGAGATACTAAGTTTAAATACAATTATTTTTATAAATAGGTTAAAAAATAAACATTTTATAAGATGGAAGATGACCAATTACTAGGAATAAATATTTGGTGACATGATTTTAACCAATTCATTAAATAAGGCATACTAAATCTGAAAGTCATTGTGCAAAACTTTTACTCATGGGCCTTAGCCAGTGTATCTTGAAAATGTTTTAGTTCTGGAAAAATCCCAGTTACATTTAAAAAATTACATGAGGCACGAATACACTTGAGCGGGTCTTCACCCTCAGAGGGGCCAGGAGGTGTCAGGGCTCCTTGCTGAGGGCAGGTGAGGGGGCTGTGCTTTCCTTCTGTGAGGTGGGGAAGGGTGTTGTGAATTCAGTCATGTTCTTAGTGTTGGAAAATACAGATATTGAGGATCTGGAAACGGATTCCCTCAGAACCGCCAGCTTGCTCCTTGGAAAGTGGATCTGTGTACCCCACACCAGAGACCACCACTGCAGAGGATGTGATTCCTCCCCTTCAAGAGTTCAGGGCAGGCCCCAGGGGGCTAGAACCCCAGAAGGATATGGTTGTTAGTGAAGAAAGGAACTTCCGTGTGCGCAGGGGAGGGTGTAGGTTAGCTTCCCCAAAGGCCCACCTCTGACAGAGTTCCTGACTGTCCCCTGTCACTATACCCCCAGCTCACACACCTTCTGTTTCACAGTGGGTATGTTAGGCGCTCTCTCTCTCTCTCTCTCTCTCTCTCACACACACACACACACACACACCCCATGCTGTGTATTCTCAGGGTCGGCCATGCCTCCCCCTTATTTGCTGAGCTCTGTGCTGTGCCCTGTTCACATAATAGTTGGCCCAACACTGAGTACAGAACTCGGTCGTGCTGCCAGGTAGCAACCTTTTCCTGGCTCCTGGGGGTGGCCGGCTCTTCCATGTGAGGGTTTCTTTTCCTTTTTTTTTTAAATCTAAATCTTAGTTAACATACAATGAAATATTGGTTTCAGGTGATTCATCACTTACAACACCCAGTGCTCATCACAAGTGCCCTCCTTAGTACCCGTCACCCATCTAGCCCACCCCCCACCTCCCTCCCTCCATCAACCCACAGTGTGTTCTCTATCGTTAAGAGTCTCTTGTGATTTGTTTCCCTCTCTCCTCTTTTTCCCCCCTTTCCCATGTGTTCATCTGTTTTGTTTCTTAAATTCCACATATAAGTGAAATCATATGCTATTTATCTTTCTCTGACTGACTTATTTCCCTTAGCATAATACACCTAGTTCCATCCACATCATTGCCAATGGCAAGATTTCATTATTTTTGATGGCTGAGTAATATTCCATTGTATATATACCACACCTTCTTTATCCATCAGTCAGTGGACATTTGGGCTCTCTCCATAGTTTGGCTATTGTTGATAATACTGCTATAAACATTGGGGTGCATATGTCCCTTCGAATCTGTATTTTTGTATCCTTTGGGTAAATACCTAATACTGCAATTGCTGGATCATAGGGTAGTTCTATTTTTAGTTTTTTGAGGAACCTCCATACTGTTCTTCAGAATGGCCACACCAGTTTGCATTCCCACCAACAGTGCAAGAGGGTTCCCCTTTCTCATCCTCACAAGCACCTATTATTTCTTGTGTTGTTGATTCTAGCCATTCTGACAGATATGAGGTGGTATTTCATTGTGGTTTTGGTTTGTATTTCCCTGATGATGAGTGATGTTGAGCATCTTTTCATTTGTCTGTTAGCCATCTGGATGTCTTCTTTGGAAAAGTATCTATGTCTTCTGCCCATTTCTTAACTGGGTTATTTGTTTTTTGGGTGTTGAGTTTGGTAAGTTCCTTATAGATATTTGATACTAACCCTTTATCTGATATGTCATTTACAAATATCTTTTCCCATTCCATAGGCTGCCTTTTAGTTCTGTTGATTGTTTCCTTTGCTGTGCAGAGGCTTCTTATCTTGATGAAGTCCCAGTAGTTCATTTTTACTTTTGTTTCCCTTGACTCTGGCGACGTGTCTAGTAAGAAGTTGCTGTGGCCAAGGTCAAAGAGATTGCTGCCTGTGTTCTCCTCTAGGATTTTGATGGTTTCTGGTCTCACATTTAGGTCTTTCATTCATTTTGAATTTTGTGTGTGTGTATGGTGTAAGAAAGTGGTCCAATCTCATTCTGCATGTTGCTGTCCAGTTTCCTTTTTTTTTTTTTTTAATTTTATTTTAATGTTTATTTTTGAGAGAGAGACCGAGAGTGAACAGGGAAGGAGCAAAGAGAGAGGGAAACACAGAATCCGAACCAGGCTCCAGGCTCTGAGCTGTCAGCACAGAGCCAGACGCAGGGCTCAAACTCACAAACCTCAAGATCATGACCGGAGCGAAGTCAGATGCTTAACCAACTGAGCCACCTAGGTGCCCCAACTGTCCAGTTTTCCTAACACCATTTGTTGAAGAGATTGTCTTTTTTCTATTGGATGATCTTTCCTGCTTCATCAAAGATTAATTGACCATCTAGTTGCGGGTTTATTTCTGGGTTCTCTATTCTGTTCTGTTGATGTATCTGTTTTTGTGCCAGTATCATACTGCCTTGATGATTACAGCTTTGTAATAACAGCTTGAAGTCCAGAATCCACGTGAGGGTGTTCATTCTAGGTTGGCCCAAACCACGTCAGGGTGAAGCCCCTTCCCCAGCAATGCTGCCCATCAGATAATTACACGTCAGGAGCTGTTCCCTTCCTGAGGGCACAGGAAGAGCATGAGAGGGAGGGACTCACTTGGACCCTTGGAGATAAGCTGCTCCTCCCCCAGGGTGACACCCTGCTGGCTTTTTATTTTTAAGGGCAACTTTATTGAAATATAATTCACTTGCCATACAACTCACCCATTTATAGTGTACAATGCAGGGGGTTTTACTACAGTTTTGCGCCGTCACCAGTCAACCCCTGTTGACTTTTAACCCTGCTGCCAAATGCAAGGATTAATTTAAAAAGAAGAGCTCATATGATGAAGGTAACCAAAAATGGAGTCATCCGGTGAGAACAGTCTATAGGAATCCATGTCGTGCTGGCTGTACCTTTTAGACCCTCGGCCCATGTACTTTCACCCCACCTGACTGAACCATGTGTCACCTGTTAGTCGCTGTCCCAGGTCTGCGCAGGGGCGGCAGGACATCGGCAGCCTCCGGAGGCTGGACAATGGCCGTCGCTCACCGGCCTTTGCTCTCTCTCTGCAGGTGTTCCACTGTGTCCACTTTGAGTGTCCAGAGCAGCAGAGCAGCCAGAAGGAGGACAACAGTGAGGAGTCGGGGACGGGGGACCCCAGCCTGGTGGGGCCGCCGCTCGACCCCCACGCCCTGCAGGCCCCCGGTGGCAGCTCACTGCCTTCCAGCCCAGGCTCCGTCTCCCGCTCTCCCAACCGGCAGCACCAGTAACCGGGGCACAGATGTGGAATGATGTGGGTGGGCCCCAGGGGCAGCGGCAAGAACCGGTGTCCTCTCAGGAGGGATCTCTGTGGACTGCCCCTCTCCCCCTCCGGGGAGGAGCAGACCTGGCTGCAAAAACGGACACAGAACAGGCTTTCTCCCAAGGACAGAAAGGGGCTGCTTTGTTCTCCTCAATTTGTTCAAATCAGGCTGGTCTCAAGGGGGAGAAAATGGGTCTTCAATCTTCATCAAGCCCACCATTAACACCCTACCTCTCTAATCTAACCCGGGCAAAGGGGACAGGAGGAAGCGGTAGACAGGCCCGTGTCAGAATACAGCAATGGCCCGCCAGCACTCAAGCGGAGGAGAATATGTTAGGCCTTTATTACCTGGAGGCTCCCTGTAGGAAATGGGTTTCCGTAGAGCGTTTACTTTCATGGAACACATCGCCCTGGCAACTAAATGATTTTTTATTTCTTAGTTAGCATCCATTTGCTGAATCATAGGTGTTCCAGTTCTTCTTGAAATGCTCAAACAGCAAATCACTTGTTTTAGTCCCTTTTGATGCTGTAATTTTCTTTCCTTGGTTTTGAACGGTTAAGCCTGGGGTGAAGCAGAGATACTGTGCACACGGCCTGTGCGAGGCTGAGACTCGGCTCATCACGGCACCCGGTCTGACCAGGAAAATCCTTTGAGGAAGTTCAAGAAAACACACAGCAAATCAGTGCGAGGACACTGGAGTTAATGGTCACTCGAGTTCCTGAGTGACTCACCTGTCATTCCTGAAATGTACCTCGCCTCTAAGCTTGGGAGGCTGACAAGGAACTAGTTCTTATGCCACCCGCTAATTTAATGTTCACACGTATGTAAATGTATATATATAAGTCTGTAGCGGCTTCCAGTTGGGTGGAACCCTCCCTCCAGTCACCACAGGTTAGCTGAGCCTGGGGGAGGGCAGCCCTCCTGCCCGTCGGTGTCTGGAACACAAAACTGGGCCTTTGCAGTTCGGGGGTTGCTGTGTTTCACCCCCAGACCACACGATTCAACTGGGGATTGGAAGGAAAAGCCGTTCTAAGAAGCTTTTCTCCTCATCCTCCTCGAGACCATCTTCTCTGACTGCCGTCGCTTCATCTGGCTCTGTCATGTCTCTCAGTAATTTTCAGTCTAGCACTAACTACCCCGTGGAACTTGATCAGACTGCCTTTTGATTTTCACTCATCTCCGGAGCTCACCCGAGGGCTCTGTCACACTCAACTCCACGGGAAGCTCGGTCAGGCTGGGCACCGTGGTCCTCTGGTCCCCCAGATGCACACCCAGGTCCTCTGCACACCCTGTGACCCCACTTGGAGGAAGATGGGCTTTCATGGGGGCTCTTCTCTGGTGTCTGAAAGATGTCTGTTGTGGGCGTACACAGAACCACTGGCCCGACTAACTAAATGCTTTCCCCAGTATACCTTCGTTTTGAGTGATCTATTGACATGGGAACATGGGGTCATCAAACTGCATGATTAAACAGTTAAGTTAGGTGGGCTTTCTGTTTGAACGTTGGCGGGAAGGAGAAACCATGGGGCCAGCGTCCCTGCTCGTGCCACAGGGGGCTCCGGGTCCCCCTCTGCCCTCAGCCCATGCATTTGACCCCTTCCCCACTGTGTGGGGGTGAACAGCACCCCTGAGGGGCGCCAGGCAGCTCGCGAGGGGAGGGAGGCTCCCGTAACAGATGGCAGTGCCTCCCGCTTGCCGTGGGTGGCTGCCCTCTGTGACTTGGCCGCTGCCTTTGTCAGCATTCAGCACGTGGTTGCCAATTAGCCTGGAGAATTCCTGTCCACTCGGCACTTCCTTCAGCAGCGCAGTCCTGCCCAGCGAGAACAGAGGAGCCCGATAAGTCAGCAAGGGCTGAGTTCCGATGTTTGGAAAGTATCCATTCCGAGGGTTCCTTCTCAACTTTGAAGTCTCCTGTCCAGAGAGGAGTCCCTGGGCTCGGGGGCTGGCACTGCTGACCTGGGAAGAGGGGAGCAGGCTGGCGAGGACCTGGAAGGTTCCAACCCTCTACGTCCAGACCGTGCAGCCCCACTGCCCCACGAGGTACATGTCACCATCCCAGGCACAGGTAACCACGCTGGTCTGGCAGCTCACCGTCCCGTCAGAAAAGGCACAGACCATGAGGCTTTAGCACCAGACCCACATCTGGGCCTTGCCCAGCCAGCGGCTTCCTGTCTCCTCCTCTCTCCCACAGATTTCCATCGGTGTTCCCACCTTCCACACGTCGCTGTGAGGTCTTGAGAGAACGGACTGTGATCCAGTAAGGGAAGAAGGGGAAGATGAAGCCATGCCGATCACACATGACAGTGGGCGGGAGGGGTGGGGTGGTCCTGAAGGCATCTCTGCAAGCCATCAGCTGGCCACGCCGTCTCCTGGTGCCGACTGGAGGCCCCAGGCGGACACAGACAGAGCTCAGAAGCTGCTCTGGTCTACCTCCCGTTACCAGGCCAGTGGGCTCCGTCTCCGTGATGGGCCTTCTGATCCGGGAGCAGGGAGGGGCTCCTTCTGCTGGCTGGGCCAGGGCCTTCTGGATGGGGCCTGCAGAGCCCGGTGGAGGTGTGTGGCACCAGACCGATGCCGGGTGAAGCACAGATCTCCGGGGAATGAGGGGTGAGTGGGCAGCCGAGAAGAGGTCCCCAGTTGACTGGCATTCAGGGCCCTGGCTGGCCCTGCGGAGGACTTCTCCCTGCAGCCAACTAGACCAAAATGGCCCGAAGCTTAAACAGACTAAGGGAGCTGAATGGGAGAGCAGATAAGACAGCCTGGCACGCAGCTGGAAGGATTCCCAGATACCCACAGAGTCCTCAACCCAACAGGCGGTGGAGGCTAACTCCGCCGTGAAGTGTGAGGAGGGAAACGGCCCAGTGATGAGGGGGCCAGGGCCGATGAGGGGCTGTGGCTCCCCCACCCCTGTGAGGATGCAGCCCCGGTGGTGTTTGGTTTGAGGAGAGGCCAGGTGAGGCCTGGCCCCCAGGGGAGACAGACAGAGGGGTGCTTGTGGCCCCTGGCCCTTTACTGGGATGCTTCTCAGTTAGAAACTGTGCAACCACTGCCCAGGTCAGGAAACAGAACACTGCCAGAACCCCCTGCTCGTCATCTTAGATCATGTTTTTCAGGAGAGTGAAAAACCGCACTGGGGCTTTGGGGGGGGATGGACTTCACCTTCTGGTGGCTCCTGGGAGGGCCAGCCGGGGTGACAGCAGGCCAGGCGGGGCGTGTCCCAGTGGGGCTGGCAGCCTGGTCAAGGCGGTCTGAAAGGTGGGGTTGCTGCCGAGCACTTGGGACCCGAACCAGCTGTAATAGGATGCGTGCGCACACCCACCCAGACACAGATGCTTGTTTTCTCATGGTCTCAGTGCTTTTTCTGGTTTTCTTCTGATTTTAGTTAGAACCATGAGCCGTGATGAATGTGGGATTCTTCTCAATTGCTCTTTAAATTGTCACTTTTTAAATCTTATTAAATGAAGTGTCGATTCCTGACAAATACATTAAAAGTGTTTTATTCCTAGAAGAGTTGGGAAAAGAAATTATTTTCAGCAAGAGTGGGATGTGTTTGTTAGACTGATTCCTTGGCCAAAAAAAAAAAAAAAAAGAGTTCTCAATTGTGCAAAAAATTGCTCTGTAGTTATACTGTCACCCCAATTGTCAAATCGCTGTGCTGATGGATCTGAACCATCAACTTCACCTTTTTTTTTTTTTTTTAGAAGATAACAAAATTGTAATCACTTATTCTTTCTAGATAGAGACTTGGAAAAGAAAACAAAGTAAGGTATCATCTGTAATAAAAAGGAGAGCATGGTGTGTGCCAGGGCCACTGGGTAATAGAGGGAGCAGACATTCCCCACCGCAGGCTTCGATCAAGAACCTCCCTTTGGACAGGGAAGAACGGTGTGAAAAGAGGAAAAGAAAATTAAACTCCTTCCAGGAGTTTCTCCTCATTAGCGTTTGCATTTTGGTGTTACCTTTTAATCCTGCCTTCTGTGCAGGTGGTCGGTTCCTCTGGATGCTGCGAGGTCAGGGTGGCCGTCGCTGGTGATGGCTGCGGTGGGCGTAGGCCATGCTCCATTTATTTTTGCGGCCACAGCCATCGATTCTGTGTGTTTGTCCTGACAACAGCTCCAGCAGGAGTTCAGTGCTCATTAGTGGCCCTAGGAATTTAAAATGCAGCTCATGGTTCTGTACCACCGTGGGTTTTATTATTATAATATTAAATTAGAAGTCATCCCAGTGCCTGGTGTTTGCTCAGGAGTTTCTGGAAAAGGAGAAGGGAATGGTTTAGACACCATGCAGGACAACTGGGACTTTTTCTCCTCCTGGAAGGTGACCGGTCACCCCCAATTACTGAACAGGATTCTAGAAGCCCCAGTGGTAGGAGAGCATACATGGAGAAGGGTTGGGTTGGAGGATAGGACCAGCTTCCCATATGCCTCGGCCTGACCCCTGTGCAGTGTCGTGGGAAAGGACATGGTGATTCTGCTGGTTTCCATCAGACTGGCTGGCAGGGCCCTGTGCCTCCTGCCTCTGCAGACAGGGTCTGTTCAGATGACTGCGAGCTCCCCCACCACACACCCCCACATCCCTTAGGCAGGACTTCCTGCCGGAAGGTATGCAGGCAGAACCTGTCTCCGTGGCAGGAGTGTGGAACAAGTATAGAAGAGCTCCCCCGCCCACCCTGACAACACACACTTTTTGAATATCACTGGTCTCTTAAATGGTTAAAAAACATTAAAGGGGCATCCGGGTGGCTCAGTGGGTTGAGCATCTGCCTCTGCGCAGAGCATGGCGCCTGCTTGGGATTTTCTCTCCCTCCACCCCTCTCTCGGCTCGCGTGCTCTAATTACAAAAAATATATCAGTAAAGTAATAATGCTCACGGAATAACATTCCAACCTAACAGTAGGGACAAAGGTGCCCTCCCTCTCGTCTGGCTCAGAGTCACCCTTGACCTGAGCCAGGTCATTCGTTTCCTCTGTGATTGACTCACTGAGGGGCGGTAGTGCCCCCTGCCCCACCCCCAGTCATCCTTCCCCATACCCTGGCCTCTCCCAGACAGAAGCCAGGCTATGAAGGGGACCTCCTAGACCATCAGGTTAGTTTCTTTTTTTTAAAAGAACTGAAATATTCCCCAAGGGGCCTCATGGCCTAAAGATTCACAATCATCCACCTATAATTTATAATGAACATCTAGAGCATTTACCATTTGCATCCTGAGTATTTATAGCCCTGAGAGGGGGGAGCAGGGGGAAGCAGAGGAGGCAGCAGCCTACACCTGTCTCTGCTTTTGTCTCCTGCTCAGCTGTCACTGGCTGTCACTGGGCTGGGACAGCTGAAGAATGCCAACTTTGAGAACCTGCGGAGAGCGGCTCCATCCCATCTAGAGGTGGGAGGGAGGCCCCAGCTCTGTACAGAATGAGGGTGGGGCAGCGCTACCCCGAACAGCAGGTCTGAGAGGCTTTTAGGATGGGGATCTGGGCTCTGGGGCTTGGGTTTCCATGGATGCCCTGGGAACACTGGCAATGCTTCTGTCCACCCATCCATCACCAAATAGTCCCATCCTGTCACATGAGCCCCGGGGTTTGTGGCCCAAGACAGGGCACCTGACCCAGATGGACACACACATCGCTGGGGGCGGTGGCCTCTGCTTGCTGTCCAGGGGGCAGGGGCAGGCTGATCCTCCCATGGCTGCTTCCAGCCCCGGGGTCAGGGTTAGTCCCCATCCACATCTCCTTCCACTGGGGCCTGATGGTGCTCCCTCCGAGACCTGTCCCAAGCAGTTGGGTCTCACTTTCAGCAGCCCACACCCCCATCCATGGCGCCACGCACTGACGGTGAGATCTGAGAAGCTTATAGGCAAGGACAGCAGGGCACAGAGCCTACTGACCACAGCCCTGGGGCACCGCCTCTCCTGGACTCACTCCCCTGGAGGGCAGCTCAGTTCTCAGGGCTCCCTTCCAGAGTGACCTTCTGGGAGGCAGTGCCCACTCTGAGGAACAGAAACCTCCCCCGAAACTAAGGTCCTGAGGCCACCCCAGCACAGCACCTGGAAAGGCCAGAGGTGCCGTGGGCCTGGGACTCAGCTTCCAGGGGACTGTGGAGAGGGTGATGTTCCGGGGCTGGCATGCGGCTTGACCTCTGAGCTACTCTTGCCAAACTTGTGTATACCCTGAATTTACCAGACACCATGACCCTCCACCCCCTTCGGGTTTCTGGGCTGCAGAGGTTGGTGGGCGCGGCCCCCACCCCCCTTACCAGACCTCCGGGATGTGGGGGGCTCATGCTGGACCTGGGGTGGGAACAGCCCTTCTCAGCCATCTATGGAGGACTCCAGGAGCTCCGTCCAAAGTTCTAAAAAAGCCCAAAGGGCAGGTTGCTGTTTAGAATAAGCATTAATTTGTGAACAGGATGCAGCCTCTTCCTCATTTTGCAGAGCAACCTAAGTTAGCCAATATACCAAATGTATGAGTTCAAAACACCCGGAAGGTCCTGTCCGTGAGCCTGCTGCTGTGCGTTTCCTCTTAAAAATAAAGTGATGGCTGCCTGTGTCTGTCTTCCCTCGTCCCTCTCCCCTCAGCGCCTCTGCCAGCCCCAGGGCCCCCCCTTGTTTTCCATGCCTCTGGGAGGGAGGGGACAGACATCTCCGGAGTCAGCGCTGTCCGCTTGGGTGGGGCCCCTACATGCAGTTCCAGGACTCGCCCTGGGACCACACTCCCTGGAGCTTTCTCTGAGCAGGGACGGCCCGGGAAACCCTTTCCAGGCCCCTGTGAGCCCTCTCAGCCCCTGCAGTGCCTGTTCCATGCCAGTTCTGGTGAAGAGAAAATTCCATCACCTTGAGACCAGGCCTGGTTCCCTCGTTGTTTCTGCGGCCCTGGTCAGTCCGGCTGCCATCCTTTTCTCTCTTCTCCTGTACGACCGGCTCACAGGTGCTCCCCTGTGGGTGTCTCGACCCTCAGCTCGCTCTCACTCAGCGCCTTGTCCTTGCATGTGGCCCCCGCATGACGCCTGCAAGTGAGGGTGACGTTCCTGCAGCTCCGTTGCTGCCTGCTTGGCCTAACTCCACGCGCCTGGGAGCGGGGCCTAGACTCCATGCGTGGGGACCGGGCGAGACTCGAGACTCCACGCGCGGAGGCACGGCTAAGACTCCATGCACCTGGGAGCCCTGACGCCAAGCGCCAGGGGGCGGGGCCCTCACTCCACGTGCCAGGGGGCGGGGCCTAGACTCCACACGCTGGGGCGGGGGTGTGACTCCAAGCGCCAGAGGACCTAACTCCACAGGAGGCAGTGGGCCCTGACTCCATGCGTGGAGGCGGAGTCCTGACTCCACGTGCAGAACGCAAGCCTGCACTTGGCCACGTCTCACCTTGGGCTCACACTGAGCCCTTTTCACTTAAATCGGGCAGCTGTGCTACTGCTAACGTAGTTTCTTTTCTGAACCTAAACTCAGGACTTGACATTTCTCTTTGCCAACTTCCATCCGGTGGTTTTAGCTGAGCACTGGAACTGTCAAGACCATTTTTAAACTTGATTTAGGCACCATCATGTGAGTGAACCCTCCTAGTTTTTGATCGTCTAGCACTTACAGCATTTCCAACAATCCCTTGATGTATTGAACAAGACAAACCCCCCCAGAGAGCATTGGGGTTCACCAAGCAGCTGCTCCCCCAGTCCCCTCAGCCTGTGAACACCACCAAGCTCAAGTCGTTTTTGTTTTTTTCCCGTGGTAACAGATATAAGGGATTTAATTCTATCATCCCAAACCAGACTTTCTCCTTTGATTCCAACAGTTTCATTTCTCTCCTTAAAATGCATCAGGGAGGGGCACCTGGGTGGCTCAGTCAGTTGGGCGTCTGACTTCGGCTCAGGTCATGATCTCGCGGTCAATGAGTTGGAGCCCCGCGTCATGCTCTGTGCTGACAGCTCAGAGCCTGGAGCCTGTTTCAGATTCTGTGTCTCGCTCTCTCTCTGACCTTCCCCCATTCATGCTCTGTCTCAAAAACGAATAAACGTTAAAAAAAATTTTTTTTTAAATGCATCAGGGAAGGTTCCCTTATGACATGCAAGGTGAACAAAGGACAATCAGAAATTCACCAACTTTAGAAAGTGTAGGTAGTCTCCGGCAAAGGCAAGTGCAAAGGACCTGGGCCAACAAAGAGCATTTCCAATAAATAAATTTTTCCTAACACCACATAGAAAAACACTTAACAGGACATGACAGGGAAAATAATTTAGTAGGAACCAGAGTGCTTAAACAATCTTTTTAAGTAATAGGCTTCAAAAGGAAGTTCTTTATCCTTAAAACATAGCTATTTAAGACCTGATACAGGGCTGCCTGGGTGGCTCAGTCAATTGAGCGTCTGACTTCCGCTCAGGTCTTGATCTCACAGTTTGTGGGTTCGAGCCCTGAGCCCCGAGCCCCGCGTCGGGCTCTGTGCTGACAGCTCAGAGCCTGGAGCCTGCTTCGGATAATGTGTCTCCTTCTCTCTCTGCCCCTTCCCCACTCATGCTCTGTCTCTGTCTCTCAAAAATAAATAAATGTTAAAAAAAAAAAATTAAAAAAAGAAAAAAGACCTGATACAATTACAAGTACTCAACTTTCCGTGCTTAAATGCCATCTCAACAGATAACCTTTCATCTGTTTTTTAAAATTCTTTTTTCTTAGTGATTTAGAGGGACTATTTTCAAACTACAATTAAATATTTTGTAAGTACTATCTGGCAGTTCCTAATAAATTGAGTATATTGTACAATAAACCACTTCACATCTTTCAGCAAAAAAACCCCCACCACATATTTTTTTTTAATGTTTATTTTTGAGACAGTGACAGAGCACGAGCAGGGGAGGGCAGAGAGAGAGGGAGACACAGAATCCAAAGCAGGCTCCAGGCTCTGAGCTGTCAGCACAGAGCCTGACTCGGGGCTCAAACTCATGGACTGCAAGATCATGACCTGAGCCAAAGTCAGATGCTTAACTGAGTCATCCAGGTGTCTCAAAACCCACAAAATTTGAATAAAGCCATCACCCAATGAATTTGGACATAGTTAAAGTTTGCTTTAAATACTTCTTCGGGGGAGAAGATACCAAGCTGGTACTCAATTAAAAGAAACATTTTTAGGGGCGCCTGGGTGGCGCAGTCGGTTAAGCGTCCGACTTCAGCCAGGTCACGATCTCGCGGTCCGTGAGTTCGAGCCCCGCGTCAGGCTCTGGGCTGATGGCTCGGAGCCTGGAGCCTGTTTCCGATTCTGTGTCTCCCTCTCTCTCTGCCCCTCCCCCGTTCATGCTCTGTCTCTCTCTGTCCCAAAAATAAAAATAAAAAAACGTTGGAAAAAAAAATTAAAATAAAAAGAAACATTTTTACAGTCTTGAAAAGTCTTATTTTTTTTACATTTATCATGCTATGAATTCATAGGGAATGGGTTCCCAACTCAGGCTCCTTTCCACTGGTTCTCACAAAGTGTGCTTCTCTGGGTGGGGCAGGCTGGTGCTTCAGTTGAACCCAAGTACCTTTCTCCTTGGCTTCCTTCTTTTTCTGATCATTTTCCTTCACATGCTTCAGGAAGCTGTCTCAGCTCTTTGCTTAACGTGCTCAACATATACATGAATTCTCTTGGCAAGAATCTTGCCCTTGTTTGTTTACAATAATGCCAACAGCATGCTGGGTAACATTGCAGACTCTTCCAGTTTTGCCTGGGTAACATTTTTGGGGCATTCCTTTTTGAACAGTGCCCATTCCCTTGATGTGCACAATATCACCTTTCTTGTAGATTTGTGTGTATGTTCCTAAAGGAACAACTCCATGTTTTCTAAAAGGCCTAGAGAACATATAGCGAGTACCTCTCCTCTTTCCCTTTGTGTTGGTCATTTTGGCTGAAAGGCAGCTCAGGTCGTTTTCTAAGTGCTGGGTATGTAGCAACGATCAAAGAGGACAAAACAGGCCAGTGGCCTGCCTTCATGGCACTTACATTCCAGAGGAAGGTGACAGACAAGAGACAACATGCACGAGTGTAAATGTGGCTCACGCCTGTGTGCTCATGTGAAGGAGAGGGCTAGAAGTGGTTGCCCAGGTAGAAACCAGAGAAGCTTTCAAAGCCCTGGGGACAAGGGACAAAGACTGAGGCCCAGGGAAGTGGGGGGGGGGGGGGTTCTTTCCAGGAGGAGAGAGAGCAAAAGGGAGGGCCCTGCCTTGCAGCATGGTTGGTGTGGTGGGGACTAGTGAGAGGCAGGGGTGGGACGTGAGGCCCAGTGTGACAGGTCCAGTGGGCAGGGGAGGGCCCTGGGATCCTTAGAGAACATCAGGTTCTTCTCTAAGTCGTGGAGCCGGTGGAAGTTTCTGAGCAGAGGAGGGCCCTGGTCTGACTCACACTTTAACAGGCTCACTGGCTTCCTGACTGGAGAATTCCTGTAGGGAGAAGGGACAGAGCAGTAGGGGTGAGGGCTGTTGTAGAAATCTGGGGAGAGGGGGTGCTGTCTGGACCCGCTGAGCTTCAGGGGCTGGGGCAGGCAGGATTTGTAGGTGGGTGCGGTGAGAGACACCACAGAGTCAAGGTAGACTCCAAGTGGGGTGGCCTTCACAGAACCAGGGATGGGGGAAGCCTGCTTGGGACATGCTGGGTTTGTCCAGAGAGAAGGCAAGGAGGCTGAACTTCTCAAAGACCTGTTCAACAAACACAAACCCAACACGTGTTTAAGGAAAACCATACAAACTTTACAAGGTGTTCAAGTTCATACTCATCTGTCTGTGATGGAAAAGGAGCTACTTCTCACTTATCCCTAGTCCTCAAGGTCACAATTTACCTTGGTACATCAGCTCAGCAGAAGTTAGGGATAATACTGCTTTAACTCAGTATTGGTTTGCAGGAACTATTGGTTATGGGAACCAGAACATGTCAGGATGGCCCTGTTAATTTCAGTTTAGCTCAGGGTTTGGGGTTTCTGTTTTCTCTGAGAGTGGTGTGGAAAGTCTGTCATGGTTGTACCAGGAAAGAGCATCGGGTTTTTTTCTAGAAGTTTGAGATGAGTACTAGAAGCAGTCCTCAGACCACAGCACAGATCAATCCCCCGGGAACTTGATAACGTGTCCACGACCACACCTGCGACCTACAGGTCTGGACTCCAGGGCTGTCATGGCCCAAGGATCTGCATTCTCAAGCATCCATTGCTACAGTGCTGACAACCCACCCTGGCTTGGAGGAACACTGAACTAGATGTGCGGGCCCCTGGGAACCTGAGCCCCGAGCCAAGGGCTGAGGTGTCAGCTGGGGAGAAAGGTGTCATCACCAGTGTTCAGGTAACTGGGACGAGATCACCAAGCAGGGAAGAGACGGGTCCTGAGCTGAGCCCTGGAGCTCCCAGTGGATAGAGCCTGAGGAGGTGAGAAGGAGCAGCAAAGGTGCTGAGGGACCAGGAGACCCTGTGTCTGAACACCTGGTGGTGATAGCCCAAGTGAGGGCAGATCGGTGTGTCAAATCCCCTGAGAGTTCAAGAAAAGAAGAGGGCTGAGGACTGATGGAATTTGGGGGTGGGGTGCCTGATTATGATGGTATCTGGTTCTCTGGGCTTCTTTTCTGGAACTGACCACTTCTGAGACAGTGCCTGAGGCTATGAACTCATGTGTGGGCACCTGGGGTCCCCACTTTCCTTTCTCAATGTTTACCTAATACACTCTTCCTTCATTTCACGAAGGACTGGCATCAGACTTCAAGCACAGCATTTGCCTGCCTCTGACAGTCTTAGTTCTTCTTCCGCTGACAATATTTTTCCACCAGTGACCAATGGTTATCTTACAATATCTGCACCCAGGACACACTTGCCCAGGACTTCTTAGGATGAACCCTTTTGAAGTGGCTACACATTTTCTGTCCCTTCACCTGTCTGGGACTGCAAAGCTTCCAGTATGTTCTACAGGTCTCATCTATTTAAATTTTAAAGATCCTGGACTTTGAATTCAAGATGGCAGACTGCTATTTGGAGTACAATCTGGCTGTCTTGACTAAAATTTAGCGTGTGCAGTAAGGTAAAATGAGCACACACTGCCTCTCCCTTCCTCTAAATCACAAGCAATGACCAAAAAGATACAGAGTTTGAAAATAAAAATAACCAGAGTGGAAAACCAGGAGGAGATTTGAGAAACTCAGGAAACGGTGAAAGATCAGCAACAGAGGGATTGCCTAAAACCATGAGCTTGATTTGACCTTGACACACAGAACAAGATACACCACAAACGGAGGGCATTCAGAATGACACACACAGCGAGTCTTCAAGTGGTCATGGCTCTGCTGGCACGTTCTGCATAAAGCATGGGGACAGAAGGGGATGTGCTGGGTCCTCCTGCTGGGGCCCCACGCAGTGTCCAGCAGCTGCTGTTGTTCTGGAGAGAAGCAGCCGGGACCTCAGGCAGACAATCGCCGTCACCTCACCTCTCCCAGCCAAGAGTGACATTCCATACAACTGGGGAGGGTGACATCAGTGTGTGACAGTCTCCTGGGACAGCACCTGGCTCCAAGTAGGTGTGTCATAGATGCCAGCTGTTGTGACTACCTGTTGGCCTAATGCGGTGGCCAGGTCTGCATTTCTCTTGCTCCAGACATAGTTCTGCGCTGTACTTCATAGGCACATAGTCCCCAGGCCTCAGCTCCCCGATCTGATGCTCTCCTTGGAGATGCCTCTCGGTGCCCTTTGGAAACGTGAGCCCAGAGCATCTTGAGCACCTCTCCCTCAGGGGTGTGATCCTGGGGGTTGGTGGGCGGGGCCAGGGGCAAACATTGACCTTGAACAGCCACAAGGGGAAAGCCAAGCAGGAGAACCTGATGGGAACATAGGGGTTTTGGGGGGATAGGGTAACAGACCCTACCTGGGCGGGGCCTCTGGTGAGAACAGAAGACACATGTTGGTCTACGATGCTCCGGATTGGAGACGGCATGGTTCCACAGAGGCCCTGGCTCTTTTTTTCCTTAGTGGGATTCCGACACAATTTTACGTCACATCCTTTGTAAACTCTTTTCCCAGTAATATTCTCTGGCCATGAAATCAATTCCCTCTTGCTTTTTAAACCCGTTTGGCTTTGATCCTTGGTTAATGCCGGGCAGGACCTTTCCTGATCACAACAGGCTCCAAGATGACAAATTCCTTTGTCCGGGGGCCCTGGCTCCTCCGTGTTCAGGCCTTCCACCCAGTCAGGTTTACAGGGAGCAGCACCGGTCTTGCATCCTGCATTTCCACACCAGTGATCCACTGCCGGGGAGGCTGGGGGGCTTCTGGGTGCTCTTCCTGTGGCCTCAAGGCATCATCAGGTGCAGCAGAGGTAAGTCAATGCCTGGTTCCAGTCAGCCCAGCTGTCAGGAGTAGCCAGGCCACCACGTCCCTCCTGAGTCTGTGTCATCCCTGCCCCGCGGGATCTGGGGCACCTAACCAGCGAGTGCTGTCTCCTGGGCCTGGTTGGCATCTGCAGCATTGTTAAGATGTCTCCTTCTGTTTCCATCAAAGGGCCCACCCCAGCTAGGGTGTGCCACCCCAACAGCCTAAAACCCTGGTGCCACTGGCTCACCTGCTGGGGTTTCCCCACACGGCTGCTCAAGGTCAGTGGTTTGCCCCTGGTCCTGCCCACACCCCTGAGGAGGAGGTGCTCATGGGTGATCTGTTTAGAACCCAACAGATGCCCACAGAAGAAAAGCACACTGCTGTTTGGGGCAGAGTCCGATGTCCTGTGTCACATGCTGTTGCTTATCTTCTACAGGCTCCAAAGTTTAAAGGGGAAAAAATGGGAAGACATTTTTGAAGAAATCCACCCAGTACTTTTTTTTTTAGATTTTATTTTTAAGTAGTCTCTACATCCAACATGGGGCTCAAACTCACAGCCTCAAGATCGAGTCGCACACTCCACCTACTGCCAGGCCGGTGTCCCCACCCCAGTACCTTTTTAATCTGCAAATTGAGAGGGTTGTTAGCTGGGGTACACCACTTTGAGAATTAGTGTTTTGATGGTTACAAAATACACTCACTCTCTGTGCCCTCTTAGAATGGGGCAGGATGACAGCAAAGGAAACAACCAACAAAACTAAAAGGCAACCAACGGAATGGGAAAAGATATTTGCAAATGACGTATCGGACAAAGGGCTAGTATCCAAAATCTATAAAGAGCTCACCAAACTCCACACCCGAAAA
>NW_024412394.1:4917728-4979662 GCF_014898765.1 Herpailurus yagouaroundi | reverse complement strand
GGGGGGTGGGAGGGAGGGGAGGGTGGGTGATGGGTATTGAGGAGGGCACCTTTTGGGATGAGCACTGGGTGTTGTATGGAAACCAATTTGACAATAAATTTCATATATTGGAAAAAAAAAAAAAAAAGAATGGGGCAGGATGCTGCTGCGTTTGAGCAGCGGCCTCAATCTAACTGCACCCCAGAACGGCCTCGGGAGCTTTCAACAAACATCTATGGCCATGCTTACCTGACACATTCTGGTTGACCTGGTCTTGGATGGATTTGGGCATGGAAATTTTTGTAAAAGCTCCACAGATTATTCTCAAGGACTTGTGTGAGCCCCCAGGGGAGTGTCCAGGATGGAGAAATCTTCCACATTCCCCAGCAAAGGAGCAGGCCAGAGGGAGGGGGTCCCTTGGCAGAGAGGCACTTGGGAGAGGCCCAGCTGGACAAGATCTGTGTCCTGCCTCCTGGGGTCAGGGCTACCCCCCCTGCCACTGGGGCTGATCAGGCGAACTTGGGAGGGGATGGTCGGTCACTGTTGAGGAGCTCAGTGAAGGTGCCAGAATCCACTGCTTTATCAGCACCTGCTTGAGTCCATCGTGACGGCTGCTACCACACACTTGTTCCTGGTTACCCTGGGCACCCTGGGGTGCCCTCACCCCTCATCTAACCCCCCACCAGCTGTCTGGTCCACGGTGCTCCGCTGTCCTTGCTTGGCACTACCACCTCTGATCCCCAGTGCCACCCTCCAAGAACCTGGCTGGCTGAACCCACTTGCCATTGTGATGCCCAGGGGGCTGGGGACTCCCTGCAATTGTCGGACATCACCTGCTCAGCTCACATTACTGCAGACCAACCCTCCCAGGACCTAGTGGCCTAAAACACTTATTTTGATCACAAATCTCCAGCTTGCTAAGGGCTCAGTGAAGACAGCCGTCTGTTCCCCTTGGTATCATTTGGGTCAGACAGAAAGGCTGGACCAGCTCATCTGAAGACTTGCTCATTCCCCACGTATCTGATGAGTGCCCTGGGGACTCAGACAGCTGGGCTCCTGGACTTCCCTCTCTCATCGTGGGCTCTCCACATGGTCTCTCCAGTACACCGGCTTTGGGGCAGCCAGGCTTTTTTGTAATTGCGGTGAGATTCACATAACATAAAACCCACCACTTTAAATGAACAATTCAGTAGCATTTAGTATATTTGCAATGTTGTACAAACAGCACCTCTAAGTCCAGAACATTTTTATCACCCCAAAAGGAAACCCATACCCATTAAGTGCCCATTCTCCTCTCCCCCCAACCCCTAGTAACCACCCACCTGCTTTCAGTCTCTATGAATCTGCCCATTCTGACATTTTACTTAAACAGAATCACGTAACATGTGATCTTTTGTGACTGGCTTGTTGTACTTAGCATAATGTTTTCAAGGTTTGTCCACATTGTAGCATGTGTATTTGATTTCTTCTTGTGGCCGAATTGTATGGCTATACCACCTTTTGTTTTCCTGTTCATCTTCTAGTGAATACCTGGGCTGTGTCTCTACCTTTCAGCTATTATGAATAGAGCTGTCGTGAACATGTGTGCACACACATGCTGGAGTCCCTGCTTCCAAGTCTTTGGGGTGGATTCCAAGGAGTGGAATTGCTGGCATATGGTAATTTCAGTTTAACTTTTTGAGGAACCACCAGTTTTCTACAATGGCCATATTACTGTACACTCCTACCATCAATAGATGAAAGTCCCCATTTCCCCACATGCTTGCGAACACTTATTTTCCATTTTTTGATCATCACTGTCCCAGAGGATGTGACTCACTTATCAGCCCTGGGCTCCCAAGGCACATGTGTAAGAGAGAGTCCAGTGGAAGTCTTATCCTATGCCTTTTAGATCTAGCCTGGAGCCAGGAAGCATCACTCCTGCCATATGCTAGTCATCAGAAAAGCAAGTCTCCACAGCTAGCACATGTTCAAGGGGAAGGGCTCCTTGGTATCCTCATGACATTTCTCATCCAGTGCTACTCAAAGTGCCAGCCTGTGGGATGACAAGGTGCTCACACCAGCACACTGCTTCCTCATCAGGAGAGTCTGTTGGCTGACCCAAGCGAGTGCTTAACTATTTAGCCGACTTACATTCAGACCCAAGCTCCTCATCTGGGCCTGTGACACAGGGGAAGGGCTGTGGGGCCCCTCAGGTCTTGCTGGGAACTAAGCCACCATTTCATGCCTTCAACTCTCTCCCAGCCTTTATGGGACCCTCTTTAGGAAAAAGAATAAAGAATATGACTATAAAGTCAGGCTCAAAGATGAAGAATTAGAAATCACAGCGAATCACCCATTTTTCAAAGTTGACACATACCCAGACATCAAGAATTCTAGAAAACCAACACAATGGTTTCAGTGGCTGTGCTGCGTGTCTATAAGGCTTGGGCTCTGTACTGTCGGATCACCCTTTGCATGATTTCCTGATGCCATTCAAGAGCAAAAAGATTCCTCAATCTTCCGTCCCTTGATCAAACTTTGAATTACTGATACTTCACATTTCTTTCCTCTTCACAACTCACACTGGCACGGACATAAGTTTTGGGAACTTTTGTCAAATGTGAGGAAACCACCATTAGGTTTCTTCCACGTGTGAGGTGTAGGATTCCAGGGCATGTCGGGAATTCCTAGGCTAATCTTTAACACGCTTTGCACTGCACAAGGCACATGCACTTACAGTTGTATGTGCCGCACAGCCCAGCATGCTCCTAACAAGAGGAGATTTCCATCTTGAGCAGGCATGGATGAGAATCAAGTCTTGTGCTTGTAAGTTTACACATCCAATGACTGGAAGAATTTTCCACAGACTAGCCTCTGGCTCCAAACATTTTTTTTTTAAGTTTATTTTGAGAGAGAGAGAGAGAGAGAGAGAGAGAGAGAGAGAGAGCGAGCGCGTGTGCGTGAGTGGGGGAGGGGTAGAGAGAGAGAATCCCAAGCAGGCTCCATACCTTCCATGCAGAGCTCGACAAAGGGCTCAAACTCACGAACCATGAGATCATGACCCGAGCCGAAATTAAGAGTCAGACGCTTAACCGAGTGAGCCATCCAGGAGCCTCCCAAACATTCCAAATCTTGTCTCCCTTCCGTGCCTCCCCTCCGTCTAGTCAGCGTGGTGATCAGCATGGCCGGCAGCAAAGTGTCCTTCTGAAAGCCATCCTTTCTCCCCAGGAAGACCATCAATAACCCAGTAAACACCGAAGTGACGGCAAACCACACAAATACATCCTACCCACTCCAAATATGTCCCCAACTGGACTTCACCTTGGTCAAATCCCCAAAATGCCCACATCACCTCAGCACCACCCAACAGAAGAGGAAGTTGGAGTGGAGAGAGACCAGCTTTAACCAACTGCAGCTACAGAATCTCACCCTTGCAAATTTTATAAAACCGTGGGCAGAGGCAGATTCACTGCCAAGGCCGGCCATCAGGACTTAGAAGGGGTCTTGGTGAGTGAGGGGCCTAGAGCTAAAACTTCATTTCAGTAGAAGTCCACCTTTAACATCTCCATCAAACCCTTCCTGCTCCTTATCCAACCTCCCTGCACCTGATGACCCTGCTTCCCACTTGCATGAGCGAACAGAACAGACGGCTTCCACCTGCCCGCCTGTGCACTGCGTCTTCTGGGCACCACTCTTGACTTACCCCTGCGTCCTACGCCCCCTACCTCTCCCGCTCTGATGGATCATTCCCTCAGCATAAACAGTACTTCTCTCCTGCCTCCACACCCACTCCATTACTGCTCCCTTCTCTGCTGTTAGTGCAGCAAAACCCTAGTGGGGCTTTCCAGCTTTTTCCCCGGTGGCAGGTCTCTGGCCGCTGGGTGCCCAGGCAGCACCCCCATGGACTCCCTTCTCTTTGAAATTCATCAGGATTCCCCTCTCTCTGGGTCTCCTCCTTCTGCTGGCAGCTTCTTCTCATCTCCCAGGACCTTGCAATACCACAATGTCCCTGGCACAGCCTCAGTCTACCTCCTTTCCTCCCTCAGTGACCAGGCTGGGACCTGAAGTACTGGCTGTGTGCCGAGGACTTACAAATGCTCATCTCTAGTCAGGATGTCTCCACTGAGCCAGCAGCTGTATACCGGGTGTCCCCTCCACATTTCCACCCGGACGTCCAGTCTGTGGTGTCCACCCCACCGTGTTCCCACCAGAGTCCTTCATTAATGACACCTCTGGCCCTTCATTCTGGCCAGAGCCTTGAGGTCCTCCTGTCTCTCACCCACAGCCCATCTGTTGGCATCTCCTGTTTTCACTATTTTCAACCCAAGTTCACAATCTGACTTCTCGCCCCCTGAGTTCTGTGCCACCACCATCCACTGCCTGATATCAAGTAGCCTCCCTGGCCTCCCACTTCCTCCCTTGCATACAGGCAGGGAGACTGTGTCCCCTGTGGCTCAAATCCTTGATGGTCCCCATCTCAGAGAAAAGCCCACAGGCCCTGTGCTTCTTAGCCACCTTCCCCATTTTGTAGCATACATTTATCCTGTTCTTTTGTCCCATCCCCACAGCCAAAGTAGGCACTATTTTTGGTCACCAGTACCTGGAATTGGTGCCAAGCACATTCTAAGGGTTGAATGAGGGTCCCCACAGCCAGGGCTCCGAGCTGTAAGGGCCCCCGATGGGGCTCACAAGGTGTACACAAGCTTCTGCCTTTGGGACCTGTGTCCTGGTGACATCCCCTTTCCTTTTGGTCACTGTGTCACATGGAGCAGATCCCTCCCCTCCTAATCTGGGACCCTCTGCTCCCGACCTCCTTCTGCTGCCTGGTGGGCCAAAGACCACAGTTCCCCCTAACCTGGGGGTCAGCTGATTCTGACATCTGACCCTGTGGCCTGCCTGCTCCCAAACCTTCCAAAGCCCCGGCCCCCGCCCCGCCCCCCAACAAATCCACACTCCTCCCCACAACAGCTCAAGCCCTTCCCAGCCCTGGGAGATCAGAACAGGGCTGCCTGGAGATGGTGAGGTAGGGATGGAGTCCTAGGAACCACTGGACCAGCCAGACTGGCCTCCCAAGTACCTAACAAGGGGTCATGCACAAACCTATTACCCACATGCATGAAACCAGAGACCCCAGTCTGGGGAGCATCTCACTTGCCACTTGCCAACAGCTTAATTGCCCAAACCCATGAGATCAGCCCCTAAAGCCCAGTGGCTACATGTGAGCCAGGCGGCTACGTGCCCCTTCCCAGCCAGGCCCTCTCTCGCACATCCTAAGGGTAAGCCATCAGTTTTATTTTGTATGTTCTTTGCCGAAGCCCACCAGTCTCCCCAACCTCTTGCTCCTGGCTTGCTATATCCATTTCAAAGTCCCTCCAGTGACTGATCGGAAACACCCTGACATGTAAACCTGGGGAACAGGATGCAAGTCAAGGGAAATGTGAAGTTGCGGGAATGTGCCAGGTGATTCAGGTTATGGGTCACTGGGACAGCACAGCAGAGATCCATGTAAGCCAGGCAGGCCTGGCTAGAATTAACCCCCAGTACACAGAGGGTGCTCAAAGAACAGGGGTAACTTGTCCCAAGGTGTGATTATGAGAAAGCCCGGAGGTAAAAATAAGTCATGGGCTGTGTATTGTGATGCACTAGCCACCTGCATCTTCTAAAACATCTCTGACCAGGAAATCGGCTTTCCACTTGGCATCACCAAGGACCTGAGCTTCTTGAAATCCACTTTTGGGGAATGCTGGACAGGCTGGCTTCTGAAAACCCAGCATCCTGACCTCCCTGGGAGAGCTGGTCCCTTCTGTCAGTTTTTAAACTTATGGAAAAAAAAAAAATCAACGTTGCACATGTGTATAGTCCTAGAAATAGAAAATATAAGGCTTGCTGAATTCCCATCCTCCACCCCCACAGAAAACCACTAAACTTCCAGCGTTTTCTTCTGCATTTACCTCCACATTAAAAAAAAAATTTTTTTTTACTGTTTATTTTTGAGAGAGAGAGAGAGAGAGAGAGATCAGGGGGAGGGGTAGAGAGAGGGAGACACAGAATCCAAAGCAGTCTCCAGGCTGAGCTGTCAGCAGAGCCCCACACAGAGCTTGAACTCATAAACCAGGAGATCATGACCTGAGCCGGTCAGATGTTCAATCTACTGAGCCGCCCAAGCGCCTATACCTCCACATTTCTAAATAACATGCTCACATTGCTCTCTTGACTTTCCAGTTTACACATTATTTAACTTCCCACTAAGGACGATGAGAACGTAGCCCCATTATACTCTATATATACGCATGCACGTACTCTGGTCTCCGAAGAGTTCTGTCACCAGTTTTTGCCAGAGCAACATTCATCATTATTTATAACAATCACAGCTGAGTCATGTAAGGTCTCCGGGCTCCTCTTAATATTTTTTGTGTGGCATTAATAAATGATCTATTTTAATTTGCTTACTTTTCTATTTATGAGATTCATGCCCAAACCCTGGGACAGAGGCATGGATCAAGTGTGGACCCTCTGAGACCCATGAGACTCTCACTGCCCACACCACCCACAGCTGGCTGCATCCCCCGTGACATCCCTTCCCAGTCCTCTCCTGAGTTTCCAGGCCTCCACGTTTTTCTCTTCTTATTCCTCTTCTTCTGGAGCCCTCCTTTAGGCAGGTTTGAGAATGGCTGTAAAGGAGATACGTTTTTGAGACAGCTGCAGAATTTTCCCGGGTATTTCTGTTGCTCCGCTGACTGCTGGGGTGCTCTCAGTTCGCTCCTTCTTTGGAGCCAGAGGGCTCTCTCAGTTTGCCTTGAGGACCACGTCCCACCCCCAATCTGCCTGCGGGGTGAGGGTGGGCTTCCTGCTCCTGTTCCTTGCTGTGGCTTCTTTCCAGAGCCGTCTCTTCTGGCTGTGGGCTCCTGCTGGCAGAAACAAAACCTCCCAGATCAACAGGAGGTGCTAATCAGGGACAGAGGTGCATTTAGCGGGTTCCAAGGCCACCACACTCCTGTGCTCTTTGCACACATCTGCCTGTTCCCCTCCACCATACACCTCTAATTTCCTCTTAGGATTTCTCATCATCTTCATGGCAACTGTGTGGTCAAATATTCTGCCCTAAAGGTGGGAAGGAGGGATGCTACTCTCCTGCCACATTTTCAACCACCTGAAGACGTATCGAATGCCTCCTCCACACCAGAGTTGGATCCTCCCATGGGTGGGATCTGGGTCTCTGAGATGCTGCCCCTCCCCGCCCCCCAGGACCCAGGCACCCCTAAGGCAGGCACAACTGAGGGACTCCCTCAGGGCTGGTGTTTATTTCTTCCTATCTCCCCTACATGGGTGACCTCCTTGCTGCCAGCAAAGACTTGGCCCAGCAGGCACACCTTCATCCAGGGTCAGCCCGGGGGGCTCCCAAGGCACAACCCGCCAACAGAAACAAGGAGAGCAACTGTTTAGCCTGGACGTGTGACCCCCCCACCCCCCCCACCCCCCCCCGCGGAGAGAATGGAGGGGACGCTGCACACAAGAGCCACCTCCTCCCTCATCTCTTCCTAGCTCCGGCCAGGGAGACACTGTACCGTTTTTCTGGTTATACAGGTAGCACTTCGGAGAACTGGCGAAACAGAGAAATCCAAACTTTCATACGATTGGTTTAATTTTTTTTCAGCAGGAGAAAAAAGAATAAAGTTACAAGATTCTTTTAATATTTTCACAATGTTAAAACTAAAACTGAGCTCTAGGCTATGTGTGTAAGTAAATCTAAAACACAAAAGGGTTAAATAAGATCTTCTCTTTTAAAGATACAAGAATTTAAGCTTTCCTTACATTTAACAAACTTCACAGAACAGATACTGCAGGGGAACAAGCCCTCCCCCCACCCCCAGCTCTACCATCAGGAAGTGAACATGGGCTGCGAGCCCTGTGTGCCACCAGGCTCCCCAGAGAGCCTGCCTCCCATCCCTGCCTCGAAGCAGCAGCGGTGGGGCCTGAGGAGGGCCGGAAGGGCGCGTGGGTGGCCTCTTCGGGATCAGAGCTTGGCGGGGGGGCCTAGGCGGCCGCCTCACTGAGGATGGCCATGTACTGGCCCGAGGGCCGTGGCTTGACAACAGTGGTAAACGCGGGCAGACCTGGCCCCTCTGCCCTGGGCTGCCTTAGAGCAAGACACCAGTCTGGGTCCTGAAGCAAGAATAAGGCTGGAGATTTTGCAGCGGATTCCACTCTGGTGGGGGTGGGATGGAAGGAAGAGGCTGGGAAGAGCATGATTTCCTATTTCAGTATTCCGGATCAAAACCACTTGTAGTTGCAGATGTGTAGCTGTGAACTGCAGACAGAGTCGAGCTGCTTGTTGTGGTATAAAAGGGAAAGTTTGCTGGGTTAACTATTCCAGTAGCCTGTGTGTGGGCAGATCCAAGCCGCCTCTGCAGGAGCCTCCGACTCGCACCAGCCTGGACCAGATGGGGTCTCTGGGCCACTCAACCCTGTTCAGGCTTAAGGCAGGAATCTTAATCCTGTCCACCCTCCCCGCCCCCACCCGACCGGTGATGATTCCCTAACACGGGCAAACAGGCCCAGAGCCACCCTCCCCACCTGGCCTGAGCTATCGTGGCTACTGACTCCTTTCTGCCCGCATGAAGAGGGACAGGCTGATAAATGTGCCCTCCCACCCCACTGCCAGAGCAAAGGTCTCTCAGAGCCAGGCTGGGCCACGAACCACTGTTCTAGACAGATCAACCCACAGCTCCTCTGGCGTATGCTGCCTGTCCGTCCTAAACCTATGTGGTAGAGGTTGTCCCTGGACTACAGAGCTGCACAGACACAAGGGGCGAGGCCATGGCACCATCCTCTCGGCCCACAGAGGGCTGAGTGTGCCACTGGAAGGGGCAGAGTCTGCGGACAGCAGCTTCCCAGACGCTCCCCAGCCCTCCTACTGATTCCCGTTGGCCATGAAATGTCTTTTTAAAAAATCCCAATATAGAAATTTAGCTGCAGAGGCCAGTTTGTAGATCCCAGCCGCAGTTGCTGTGCTGTAATTAGCCTTATTTGATCAATTGCCAGATCCCTGCACTTGGCAAATGGCAAACCAGAGCCAGTGGGGTCAGGGTGCGCCCTGGCTGCTTCTCACGACCGTGGGTCCTGTGTAGAAAAGATGGGTCTTGTACATGGACTAGTCTTGAATGGAACTAATTTTCAAAGTGAGGTTATTGTTTCTCTTCTCCTGTGATGAGAGAGTTTTTTCATAGCAAGTCAGGTAAAAAAATTTTCCTAAGAACCTGCCCCCCCACCCCCATTTCCAGCTCTGTGGGAGAGCAAAGCCACCACCCAGCCCAGCCACGTGGCCAATCTCAACAGCCTCCTGTGGCCAAGGCACGCGTGGCCATCAGGTATCCTGGCTACTGGGACTAAGGATAAGTGAAGAGGTGAAAGGCCGAACATTAACCAGAGTTTCTGGCAAAGCCATGTGCGTCATGGGAACTGTAACACCAGCTTCTACTCCTCTATTAACTCAGAGTCTCCGTCTGGAACACTTTCCGCTTAAGGCTTTTTATAAGTTTGACTCCAGCAGTGACAGGTATGTGTTGTTTTAAATCCACTAGCCATGCTCAAAAAAAAATATTCTTCACGTTTTAATTTTATACAATGGCTAGCAGGCACCTTAGTAACCAGCCAGAAATCAATTTCAACCACCATCAACCCCTAAACTACAGTACCAGGATGGCTGGCTAAAGAAAGGAAACGGACTGGCTGTAGTCTGACGCGTGCCCAGTACAAGGTGTCTGGCTGACTTTGTCCTAAATAAGGCTAACATTAGTGAACTAAGAACAGCGTCATGTGGCGGCCATGCCTGGCCTTCAGGAGCACCCCTCCCCAATGCGCTGGCAGGAGCGCCCCACTTTCCGGTCCAGTTTCACCATTTTCATGATGGCTTCCTCTCGGCCGCGGCCCATGTGGTCAAATGTACAGTCATGCTGCTCGGGGAGGCGATGTAACATACAGAACACATAACCTGCAACAGTGGGAGAAGCAAAGAAAACAGACTGTTAGGTGGGCCTCCAAATGTCCAAACCCCAGCTTTCGTCCTGGCCTGGAGGATGGAGGGGCATCTCAGTGAGCAGACAGTGGCGCACAGCAGGCACTCCTGCCACCGGAGAGAGTTTACACAGCGGCCGCCTGGGAGGAAGGGGCCTTTACCACAGCTCCTCCTCCAGGACCTCAGAAGGCCAGTGACTTCTCAGCTGCTGCAGTGAGACACGCCGCCCCCTTCCCGGTGGGGGTGGGGGGGTCTGAGCCCCTCCCTCCCCACCAAACAGGCGGGAGGTCAGAAAGCTGCCAGCTCAGCACCTTCCCAGCTTGGGCAAACTGTAACAGCCACAGGACACCCACCATTTCTAAGAGGCAGAGACGGAGCAGAAATGATTATGGCTTAAATTACATCCTGTACAGTGAGGGCTTAGGGGGGACAGTGGGTGTGATCAAACCACAGCCCACAAGTGAGCGGAGACTCTCAAAGAAAAGGGGATTATTTCGAGTGCCAGAAAAGGTATTACATATAAATAGGGGAAAGAACAGAAATGTTGAGCTCTAATCGCCAGCCATCTCAAAGGAGCCTGAGGCTTCTAACTCCACCTGGTAGGTAGGAGGCTACAAGACTGCTCCCTCTTCCTGGAGCAGAGAAATCAAGGGAAACGCTGATGAGCCTGGCAGAACAAAGGACGGAGGAGAGGCCAACAGAGCAAGGAGATGGTGCAGGTGAAGGCCCTCTGGTAGGAAATAATAAGAGGTGGCCCTCAGGCAGTCAGCAGGAGGCTCAGAGGACAAAGGTAACACAGAGCTGCCAAGGATGTGGCCTGTTCCCTCCCCATTCTGCTCCATTTCTAGAACTGCTGATGTCCCCAAGGTCTGTCTGGCCCTCTCTGTCAGGGAGGGGGAGGGAAAGATCCAGGCTGGGAAGCCACCTGCCAGTGCTGGCTGGCCCGTCGCCCCCACTCATCCCATCAGTCGTATGTGGCCACAGGCCTAGACCAGGTCCACAGGACCGACCTGTAGGCGAATCTTCCCTAAACCTCTTCTCCCTGTGTGCGCAGGCAGGCATCCCACAACAGCCCCGCCAGGCCAAGGCTCTCCTCGCAACCACCACCTCTTCCCAGAGATTTCTTTTGCGCCCAGATCTCACTGCTCAGAGCGAACGGCCAGCCACTCCCTTCATCCATCTCCACAGCCTCCATTTCTTTTCTTTTCACAGAAGAATAACATTGGTTGAAGCAAAGACTGAGTGGCCAGGACAGGTGACAGTTTCAACAGCCTAACCTGTAAGGCTAACTTCATCTAGAGAACACTCCTCAACTGACCCTCACAGCCCTGCTCTGATGCCCTAAAGCCCATGCTGTGCATAGAGCACGTGCACAGGGCCCAAGAGCCTGAGTGACCAGGCTGACTGGACCATCCGCTGTGAGAGAAAACACATTATTAACTGCTTCCCAGGGAGAGCAGGGCAATATGTTTGACTCTAAATTGGGACTGGGTTTAAGGAAAAGAACAGAGATGAAATTTTTGTCTCCTGAGAAGCCGAGTTCCCACTTGGTCCAAAAGCAAAGTTAAGATTAATGAGCTCATGTGTTATATTTACTGATAAGTTCATTACTCGAAGATATTGGATAGTGTTGTCTTTGTCCTAAAGGACTTCCCAGCCTAAGTGTGGATGGCCTCAATATACATCCTCCATCTAACCAGCACAGCTGTCCTTTGGGGCAAGCCTACCTGTGGGGAGAAGGGCTCTGATGGGGCGCTGGCAGCCTGGCACCATGACATGCTGGTAGGCATTTTCTGCCACCAAGTCCTGACATACTTCTGGAACTTCGGCATCTATAAAAAGGGCAGGAGAACCCCCACTGTCCCCTTCCCTCCTTGTTTTCAAGATACTGAGATGATGTAGGAGAAGGTCCCAGGGGCTCTTCTCTGCTTCTGATGAATGGTGCCGGCTGAATCAAAGTAGCAGGAAATGGATTACCTCTGAAATTAACTGAGCCCTGGCTCAGCCTAACACCTCATTAGTCAAAGGCAGAGTGGGGCAGAAGGGAGAGGCTCCAGCCTTGTCCTCACTACACACCCCGCACAACTTTGCTTAGCTTGCCTTCCCCTGGCTACAGAGCAGCCCCCCTCAGGGATCTGAGAGCCCCAGGCTCCCTGTGGAAAAGGAAACAGGGCGTGACAACCACAACAGCTGCCTGATGCTCTCTCTACACACCCGAGGATTCTCCATCCAGCCAGAAACACCTCATTTCTCCCTCCGAGTTCTGTGTACCTCTGTCAGACACAACTTGACACTTGGCTTTGATTTCTGTAAGGTAAAAACCACTACACAGCAGCTACACTTGGGTGTAGCACGGGTAACAATTAGAATATATGGCATTGTAATTCACTGGGGAAGAGTGTCTGGGCAAATTCTAGAAGGCTAGCTTCCCAACTTGCTGTACTGAGGTTAGTAGCTGGAATAAATTAAGTCAATCCCCTCTCCTGTCAGGGTCACTCACCAAAAGGAAGTTACATGCTGGAACTTGTCCCAAATGCTGAGCAGGTATGATCCACTGACAGCAGCCAATCGGCTAAATGCATTTTGGTGTCAGTATTCGGGAATGGGTTGCTCTGGATACAGACGGGGGTGGTGGGGGGCGGGAATGACCCGTGGGTAGACGAATCTCTATCCTCTTTTCTTGGTACCCACAGATCTGTTTCCAGAAACTATTGCAAGTGTCATGAACTTTCAATTATTCTCTGATTGAATTCTTTAAACAGAGCTGGGTATGGAGAAATGAGTTCAGGCTGCTAGGGAAGATGATTGTTCTTAATTTCAGTGATGAATACAGTTTAAAAGCGCAAGGGGATTTACAGCCTCTGTCTACATCCTCCACAGTGTTCATTAGAAACCAATTAGGGCCTTTCCAGAGAGGGTCAACCAAGGCAGTGTCCGAAGGGATGAAAGCACAGAGGACAATGAATTGATCAGCTGAGCTGCAATATGGGTTTGGTATCATCACCAGAGGATTGCACAATTCTTTTCTCCCCTAATTTAAAAAAGTTATATATCAAAACTGAATTCACTCATTAATTTGCATACATACAACCAATCCATACCTACACTCTTGTCATGGCCCCCATAGTTCAGCATCATGTACTTTAAAAAAAAATTCAATATACGTTTGTCTATAAGAGCTACATACCACATGGTACTCTGGCAGGATGAGGATGGATCAGGGTAGGAGAATATGATTAAAAGGACGCTGATTCCCAAAAGAGAATGAAAACACCCAAAGCCAAAGTTTTTGAAAATATGACACGCCTGCTAAATGTGGTTTAACCTCAGCCCTTGCCCCTCTGGTGTCACATAACTGGCTGCCCTGCTCCCAAGAGGCCCGGATTCCTGGTTTTCCATGAAATACTGGCGTAGGAGGAAGCTGCAGAGCTCCTATAGGCTGCTGGGGTTGTTTTCAGTACATCTGCAGGAAACACTCAAGAATTTGTGTGGGTGTTTCTTCACTAGCTGGCACTGAAGAACAATTTGGGATGAGCCCTTGATAAAAAAGGGAGGGTGAAGCAGCAACTCTGTGTGCACTTTGTTCCATGCCCCACCCCCCGCCCCTCCCTGGCTTCTGGCCGCCCATCCCTCACGCAGGAAGAGGAAGAGGAGGCCCCCACAGCGGGTGATACCAGTCAGCCCCCTCCCAGTGAGCTGAGCTGGAAGGTCTCCAGCAGCTACATCCTCAGTTTGAAAAAACCTTCTTTAACTAAGCAGGCAGCATCAGGAGGGAAGAGGATGACTGTGTAGATGGTCACAGGGCTGACCTACTCAGGCTCATCCCAGTGCCCTGCCCAAGCCTGTGGCTATGGACAGCAAGAGGTGGGGGGGATACCAGAAGCTTCCCTAACTCTATCACTCAGAGATACAAGAAAGGATTTTTCCCTCACATGGCATGAGAAATACAGAAGGCAGCATTCAAGTCACTGGCCCTCAACAGAGAAGCCTGGGGGCATTCTTGTAGGACAGGTATTTTAATGGAAACCACTCATCTGGACTCAGCCCTCCTGATGTGGGCCTGGGGCCTGTGGCACCCATGACCATATGCCATATCAACCTAAAGATGGTCAACACCCAATGGCCCTGAAAATACATTCCCAGCACAAAATGGAACTAAGGCTCATTCTTCTAAGACTCGAAAAGGTCTGAAAGTGCATGTTTCTAAAAATGCTCATTTGGTGGGAACCAAACTTCTGACTCTTTAGCTTTTAAAGTTAATGTCTGGAAGCCATACAATTCATTCTGATGCCTTCATCCACAGTTAAACTTCACATCTCCTTACACGGGTGCGTGCGTGTGTGTGTGGGGGGGGGGTGTATTTTGAGACTAAACACACAGGATAGAGAATAATTTGTACAAATGCCATCATCAAACACAGATGACACCCAACACCTTGCTCTAAGTGCTATGAAAGTTTTAACACTGTTTTCTGTTTCACTAACTTGTTTACAAAAATCCACAACTATCACTGCCCAAGAGGAACACTGGGAAGAAGCCTTACCAAAGACCTGAGAAGAAAGGGTCTGTGTCCTTTACCTCTCAGTAGTGCTGGTAGGCAAGGCCCTGAGGGCACTAGAACCAGATAACTGCCTCACCTACCAGTTCCATCCCTCCACTGCTCCCTCACCCACAAGCCATGGGAAATGGCTAAGGTACTGGGGACAGGGAGATGGGAGGAGGAGGAGCTGGGGGGCAGAAGGAGGGAGCCAACCTTACACTCTGTAGGCAGCAGGCAGGGTAGCCCTTACCCTCTGGCTGAGGCCCTGGGCTCCTCCCCCCCACAGCCAGCACTTCCCTCCAAACCCTAAGAATTAAGCAGGGGCTAGAACTTTATCCATGGAATTTCCTAAGGGAGGCAAAGAAAGTGATGCCAAAATCCACATTCCAAGTCTCAGCCCTTGACATTTTTATTCAATCTCTGTCAGACAGAAATGCTGCTTATCGGCTTTATCTTAGAGTAAAAAGCCCCATTTAAAGTTGGCAAAGTTGGGCAGCTCTGGATAGTTTTAGACTTTAATTAATTAAACATTTGTTTTCTTGCAGGATCTGACGCCCTCGGGGGGGGGGCGGGGGGGCCCCCTTGAAGGCTCACCCACCGCGGTGGTTTTAGTAAAGTCACAGACCAGGGCAGGCCTCAGCTCCAGCTATTTAGGTGTTTCTACCTCACTTGTAAGAAATATTTTACACTTTATTGCTCATTTGAATTTCAAATTGTCAAAGCAAAGGTTCAAGCAGAAACTAAAAATACTGACAAGCCTTGGGGACCGAGGCCCTGTAAAATGATCCACCGGTGAGCAGCCTGAGGTGGCAGTGCACGTGTGCATGCTGTCTGTGCAGTCACGTCTGCCCTCCAGCCCCCTACCTGTGCTGGCTGCAGTGTACGTCCAGTTAGGAGGACAATCAGAGACTGTTCCTACACGTGAGCATGGGCTCCAGCAAACACAGCCTACCCGATGCCTCCCGAAGCTTCCTGAGAAACCTCGGCAACAGACACTCCAAATTTCAACTCATCAATAGGCACCACTTCCTATCTTTTTAAAGAATAATGACAAATGTGCCTGAGCCATATGTCTGAAATGACCAGGCAAGCTTGTTAGAAAAAAGAATCACATTTTTTTTTCCAGCAAGGTAAAAGTTTCTTAAAGCTCAGGACAGCACAGTGACCTCATAGCTCATTTGTAAGTACATGCTGGGAACAGCAGGTGGCTACAGGAAAGCTTGTTGGAAAGCATTAGCCATTTATACTCCCACCAGCAGCAATCCCGGATTACACCACATTCACTGACCCAATGCCCAAGGCAGAATTTGTAGCACAGAAACATATTAAAGGATCTTAACACATTTTATTTCATCAGACCCAGGGTATGGGCAAAGCAGCTACAAGTGATTCAGGAACAGAGTGTGTCTGCTTTGCATTCTCCTCCATCTCTGGCTCTGCATGGTGGAGGGGAAAGCATCGTGCTCCAAGAAACAGAACTGGATCGTGGCTCATGAGTGGCCAACACAGTGCTTAGCTGGGCCGGGGGAGAGAATGGGTGGATGGGCAGGGGTCAGCTGCCCAGGGTGCTGAGGGTGCTGGAACCAAAGCCACAGTAGATCAAGGTGGGCATCGGTCTGTTTTTCAAAGGGAAGGAGAGCCATTCTACTCAACAATTTAATAAAAACCACTAAAATATACCAAGACAATTCTAAAACAGAAGCAATCATCTGTTTTCCCCCAAATCAATTATAATACCAGTTAGATACAAGCTAAATGTTAGAACAAAAAAGCAGTGTGACAGCAGGCAAAGATATGGGAGCCTGGTGCCCTGAGCTCCTAAGGTGGCTGTGTGCACTCAGCAAGTGGCTCTGGGAGAGGAGACAGCAGCAGAGGGAGAAAAAGGTGTCGTGGTCCAGTGCAATAACAAAGCTCCTGAAGCAACTTGCACACATGTCATTTTAAAAGTATACAAAATTCACCACTCCTGGTATCCTTTATTGTTCTCTAGATAGCTCCCTTCTTGCAAAAACTCTACTGACCTCTTTCCTCTCCTCTGGGGGGAATGTCTGCCTTTTCCCAGTAATGTCTCCTATCACCCAACTCAGGCAACCTTGCTTTACCTGACATTCACAGAACAAGTCCTGCCCCCTTCACTCTTGCCTCCACCCAGGAAAAGCCTAGTCCTATTTTTGCCACCGTGGGTGGGAGGTAGGGCAGGGCACCTCCATCACAAAGGATACCGTGCCATCAATTCTGACTTGTGAGAACCCTCCAAGCATGCCCGGTAACACCTCAGCGCACAAGGAGAAGGGGGTTGGCTGCAGGCTCACATTCTGCTGGGCTGTTTTATCTACAGATGAACATATATTTAAAAACTAAGAGAAAATGGCTCAAGGCAGTTTTTGCCACAGGAATAATGACTTGCATTTTCAAACATCATTCCATTTCAGTAGCAAAGGCAGGCAGTATTAGCCTCTTGGTACCTGAGGCAGTTTTAACGATCCAGAAAAACCCTAGCAGGTGCCTGCACTCCCAGCCTCTGCTCCATTCCTTCCCCCCACCACAGGCCTCTCAGGGTCTCCAGATAATAGTGAGGTACTGGCAGGAAACTTCCATTTCTTGGGTAACCTTATCCTCCTCCCAACAGGCTGGAGATTTCTCTTTCAGCATTTCCTTGTCCTTTAAAGGACTACCTTCTCAAATGGAGAACCCTCCTAGAAAACTAGCTCCAAAGCTGCACTGTAGGCAAGAAAAAGGGCCCCACCCACCCCACCCAAGAGCCACTGAGGGCACAGCCTGGGCCCAATGCAGCAACTCAGCTGCCAGGCTCTCCAGAGAACTGTGGCCTGTTTAGCCATCCCTGAGGCTACACTGGCAAGAGCCAGTTCACCCAAGTCACAGAATGTCAGGGGGCCTCCGACTGTAAATGCCATGTGTCTCTCTCCAGAACAACACTTGGAAAGGAAAGGAATACTTTTGCCATTTTTCTCTGTCGGCCTTTCAATCCATATGGTGAGGTCATGGGAGAGAGTACGAAGATGACAGATTGGAACTGGGAGGTACCTATGGCAAATCCCATAAACAGGGCAACCTCAAGTTCTCTTTCTGCAAAACCCAGTGAGAAACTTGTGCTTTGGAGCCAAAGTACTGGATTCAAGTTCCAGCTGCACTGCTCTGACAGTTGTGTGTTACAGGTAAGTCACTCAACCTTTCGGAGCCTCACTTGTACTGCCCATAAACGGGGTTACGGACATTAAAGCAGCTAGTGCACACGAAGCCCCTGGCTGAAGGAAGGCTGCTGCTGGATGGCTCCTCCAGCTTTTGTCACCCCCTCACCTTACAGGATATAACTAACAAACTCGACTTCAAGGCTGGGAGCCCCCTTCCCCTTCTTCCTCCTCCCGTTTACCTCTCAGTCTAGACTCTGGTTTCCTTCTGAGAAACTGCTACTGACAAAGGAGAATGAACGTGAAATCTTCCTCTGAACACGTGGTCTCCTCTGCCCCTCTTCACAAACCTCTTTGTACAGACTACAGATGCACAGTAAGTGACAAGCTCAGTAAAGATTTCTGTTGAAGATATGCAAATTTTAGAGCAACTTGATTTAAATATATGAAGACTACACAGGGCAGCCTAGAAAGCACTCACTGGTTAGGGACACCATGAAAGGGACACAAACTTTTCAAGGACAGCAGAGAGCAGCTTCTCTGCTCCTGTGGGGGCTTCTCCACAGGTATGGTTGTGAATTCTGCAAGCCTCTCTCACAAGAAGAGGCAGAGCAAGTGTGTTTCCAAGTTTGGTCACGTACTGACCACGCGCTGAAGAGCCCGTGTCTATTTCCCTGAGACGGTCGAGCTGGGAGCTGCGGTGAAAGGAGGAACAAGAGAAAGGAATGGGCTGTAGACATTCTGGAAACAATTATGCTTTTATCCAAACGGTGCCAATGTCACGTGCATTTGCTTTGTGCTTCTTTTAAGAATGAAAAGTCTCTCTACATGCCTCTTGTTTTCACATTAACTCAGAAAGGTCATTCTGAGGGCCTCCAGAGTATAAGCACGCTCTTCTTGATCTTCACAAAATTTAAGCCTTAAAGTCACAAATCCCACAACATGTGAGGTCCACTATTCTAAGTGTGTGTAGAGGGGCGGGGAGGGCAGAGAAGCTGGCTTCTTGATTCTCCATTTTTAAAGTTACTTTATTTAAACACCCCTCATCTGCAGGGAGAGAGGCTTTCTCAGTGGCAGAAGAATGCTTTAGCTGTACACATGAATTCAGACTTGAAACCAAACCATGGATATAGACAGTTAAAACCCCCAATGAATGGACCACCCACTCCAGGATCCTAGAGACTTCTTCTCTGCCTGGGTGGGGGGAGTTGACCTCACAGCCCAATTCCCTTTCACTCGGAGAGTGGGTGGGGAGGGGGGCACAGATAAGGTTATACAGTCCAGGTATATAAAAAATGCCATGAGGAGCTTGCTCATTGCTAAACCCAATGGGCTCTTTTCAGTTCTCCTCGATAGTGTCTGGAACAGTTGACTACTCTCACGGGCACATACTGCTTTCCTTGTTTTTATTCTCTCTCCCTACTGTCCTTTAAGTATGAGAATTCCTCAGCGCTGGACTCTTTTTTTTTTTTTTTTTTTTGTCTCACCCACACTGGCCCCAATGTTTAAAACTCTAACCACATAGGCCAACAACTTTGAAATGTCTTTCTCTGTCCCAGACCTACCTCTCTCTTTGGAGCTCTATGCCTCTGTATCCAATTATCTACTGGCTAAGTTGGAGATCTTAGATTCAAGGTGCCCAAAATGGAACACTTGCTATTCCCTCACAAACATACTTCTTCAGTGTCCCCCACTCTAGCAGAACAGGCTCACCTTGCAGCCAGTGGCTTATGACACAAACCTGGGTCATCACTGATATATTCCTCATTCTTCACATTCAACCAGCAAGTCCTGTGGATCCTAGTCCCCAAAATCAAATTCATTCTCTTCCTTCCACCTTTACCACCAGCACCCAGTCAAAGCCACCAGTGCCTCCTGCTAGGGCCACTCCAACAACCTTGTGATCCCCCACATCCCGATCTGTGATAATCACACTCTTTTTTTTTTTTTTTCCAACGTTTATTTATTTTTGGGACAGAGAGAGACAGAGCATGAATGGGGGAGGGGCAGAGAGAGAGAGGGAGACACAGAATCGGAAACAGGCTCCAGGCTCCAAGCCATCAGCCCAGAGCCTGACGCGGGGCTCGAACTCGCGGACCGCGAGATCGTGACCTGGCTGAAGTCGGACGCTTAACCGACTGCGCCACCCAGGCGCCCCATCACACTCTTATTTAAACCCTTTAGTGGTTTCCCAAGAATGACAATCAATTTCACCATCTTAGCTCACTCTCCTACCCCACTGCCTCTTTGTCTCTCCTCATGCCATTCACCCCCCCACCCTCCTGTACTCTATGTCCTTGACACACTCACCTAACCAAATGCTTGCTTCCTCAGGCCTCACTTTGAATGGCTTCTCCTCAGGAAGACCTCCCTAGACCCTCAGACTAATCTAGAGCCCCATTATACACTCTCATGGCATCCTGGACTTTTCCTTGAAACACTGGTCCCAATTATAATTATACAGTCAGTGTGTAATGTTTTCATTTAACTTGTTTTCCTGATTTTCTGAAAGCAGGAACCACGCTTTTGTAATTTAATGCCTAGAACAGTGTGTGGTTCACTCAAAATATTTCAACTGAGTTAATGAACGGGAGGTTAGTTACAGAGACTGTGTGCTCCGAACCTCAGGGGACAGATAAAGGCCAGTCAAGAGCTCAAGTGGCCAAATCCAACCTGCTCACCCTCACTTCTCAGCAGCATCTGTCTCCTGTTCCTTTCTTGTAGTATTTCTCTCCCTTGGCTTCTATGGTGTTCTGTGATGTTCCTCATCTTCCTCCCACTTCACTGGCTATAGCTCCTTGGGACCCTTTACTGGCTTCCCTTCTGAAACCACTACAGAATGTAGTCCTCTTGTATTTTTGTACATTCCCTCCTGTAGGTAATCTCATCCAGACCCAAAGCTTCAAGTACAGTCTAAATACTGATGCCTCTGGAACTTTTATTTCCACCCACAAATTATTCCCCTAAACTCTCAACTCCTATATCTAACTTACTACTTGACAAACACACCAGAACAGACTGGTTAACAGGAACCTCAACTGTAACATGTTCAAAACAAAAGTCCTGTATTAGCTCATCTCCTAATCCTCCCTGCCTCAGGGAGTGATACCATATCCACACAGTTGCTCAAGCCAAACCCGGGCCTCTTTCTTGGTTTCTTATTCCCTTATTCCTCGTGCCAACTTTATTATTAGTCTTGTTGGATATACCTCTAACTGATGTTCTAAATCTGCCCAAGTGCTTCTCGCCATCATCTCATGCAAAACTCCCGTGGCAAGAATGTGTGCGGCATGTTGATGGAACAGAACAAAGGCCAGCAAAGGCTGAGATGCAGTGAGGCCAAGCCTCCAACATGGCTACCTGGAGCCCACAATGCAGTTGCACTCTTCTGCCTTTGCTGCCTTCCCACCCCCAGCCTTCTCTCTCAGAGCAGTTAGAGGGATTTCTTTCTTTTTCTTTCCTTCTTTCAGGGCAAGTGACTTGACATGTACTTTTTTATATTTGTTAATTAATTCCTGTTTGAATAGGTAATACATGAATATAACAGAAATTCAATTTGCAGGAAATAATATTCAACAAAAATGAAGACTCCCTTCCCATTCTCTCAGTTGCCCTCCCCAGAGGCAAAGCAACCACTACGACCAGTTCTTATGTATTCTTGATAGTGTATGCATACACAAGCATTTGTGTTCATGTCCCAGAGGGATAGAAATGTAACATAAAATGTAAATCAGATCACGCCACTCCTTTGCCTAAAGCCCTTCAATGCCTTCCCACTACTTTTACTTAGAGTAAAATTCTAGTAGACCTTGCAAAGGTCTAACTATCCCCCATCTGGTCCTGCCCGCCTCTCCTCACGCACTGTGCTCCAACCACACGGGCCACCTTTCTGGTCCTGATATGCTAGGTTGTTCCTCCCTCAGGGTCACCTCACTGTTCTCTCCATCGAGGACGCTTCCCCTGCCCAAGCTCTCTGAATGGCTGGCTCTCCCAGTTTTTATGTCTTAGCTCCGCTTTCACCTCCTTCCAGATGCTAGCCTCCCCACCACTACCTGCAGCACCCCCACCCCACCCCCACCCAGGGCAGAGCCCTTCTCTTTCTCCGTCATCCTATTACACCACAGCACTTACTCCTACCACAAAGTATCTCATTTATATCTTTTCCCTTGTTTGCTGCATCTCCATCCCAAAGAACAAAAGCACCATGCGGTCAGGGACTTTGTTGCTGTTTTCCCTGCTGTTCCTCTGGAACTCAAGTAGACTGAATTAATAAATAATTTGAGTCAACATCTGACTCATTGAAAATAGAAGAAAATTACTTTTGGCAATAAAAGAAATGTTTAATGCTGGTAACTGTGCCCCTCCCTGCCACCCCTGGAAAGGACCACCACCACACAGTCTACTTCCAATTACCCGGGTGAACAGGAGCACGGTGAGTGCAATCTAAAAACTATTACTGTCTGGCTTTGGATATATTCCATTGTTTTGCAGTATCCGGTTTACTTTCCTAATTATGCTTTTCTATTGCCATTATTAATATGAACCTATATTCACTGAGCTCACTCTGAGAGGCAACCCAGAAATGTCCAAGATGGCATTAGATGCTCTCCTGGAATTAAAACTTTGCTGTAACTCATAATCACAAATGAGCTGAGTACAGATAATGAAGAATTGAAGCATAATCACCCAAGTTCCCACTGACATTCATTTCGTACTCTACCCCCCAGTATTTTGGTCATTTATTCCAGATTCCATGGAAAATTAATCCTGGGGTAGTTAAGTTCAAAGGAAGAGCAATTTAATTGACACAAGAGTATTAACACCAACCTGGCCCTTTAATTTGTAAATCTGGAAGCCTTCCCCTTCCCAGGTGAATCTGTTACACTGCAGTGCACTGCTCTAGGGAGCACATGTCATACTATGTATTAGTCACAAGGATGCACAAACTCCATCATGTGCTGACTCATAGTTTCCATCTCCCAGGAGCCACCGGGCTGACATGGTTCAAGAAGAGCATGTGAGTGTGTGGAGAGGCCTGCTGCTATACAGCATAATCTAGAGAGGAAGAAGCCTGCTCAGCTCCTCAAGGCACAAGTGGGCTGCCAGAAGTCTAAGCCTCCATTACCCACAGGAAACGTCTTCAACAGAGTATCCACTGCCTGCCACCTCCCACCTTACAGCCTAAGAACAACCCATCTGCATCCAAGCAACATCTTGATTGATACTTAGAAAATTCTGGCCATAGGAGAGCATCCAACACCTGCATAGTACACTTCCCCCTAGTCCCTCTGCAGCCAGAGAGTACTGTTCTGGAGAATTCATCAGGATAAATGAAGCAGTCTTGGCTGTCTGCTGCAGGAGAGAGCCACTGGGCAGAGTTTCCCATAGGCCAGTGCCATCTGTCTCCCAGTCATCCAACATGACATTGCACATTTCAGCACGTACAACAGTCGGTGAGGCCCCGTGATCATGTACAGGGAGGTACCCAGAGAAAAGAGGAGCACTTCTTGTCATCCCCTCCTTCCAAATATGCCCCTGTGTTGCACACTGAGAACAAAGCAGACAGTACAGGTGGCTCTACCTGTCACCTCCACAGGCGACAACAGGGAAAGGGAACATCCTTCAAATCTCAGCAAGACGTAAGCTGGGGCACCCTCCCAAGCTCACACAACCCCTTGAGTAAATGCCAGTGGACTTCCCCGCCCCACCACATCTCCATTTCTGCCCTCTTCCCATTTCCTTACATTTCTAGTCCTCTTCTACTTTGTTTTCCTCCTTTTTCTAACACCTCCCCCCAAATCCCCCCACTCCCGCTTTCTGTTTCTCAAGGTGCCTCAGTAGCTATGGTTGCCTTGACACCTGCTCTGACCACAGAGGGGGTTTTCTGGACAGTAGGCTCAAGGGCAGACCGAGTCTGGTGGACAGTGGGAGTATCCACACTATGTAGCTTCTACATGTGCAGCTGTCATCTGTCTGGAAAGTACATGGCAGATGACTTCATCTCCTGCTCAATTCTGCCTAAGCGTGAATAGGGATGGGAATAATGTTTGTACAAACAAGGATATGTGGAAAGGTGAGCAATTTCGTAGAGAAGCCAGCTGACCCAATTATCTTAGGCACTTCTCCAGTGAATTATAGGGCTGACTCATCCTTTTTGGTCTTTGGCCTCTGAATTCTGTGCCATATTTCACAGTAGGCCTTGACTACCCCAAATCAGCTCTTCCTCTCAGCAGCTAGACAGTGCCATCTCTCAGCACGTATCTCCCACCTACCCAGCATGTATATGTTTGGAGTCTCTGGGTCCTGTCCCAGGGACGCTCTCCCTAGTGGCACTGAGTTTCAGAGACTGAATGGTTCTAATGACGCCAACCACTATCTGAGAAACTATAATCCACAAACACTGTGATGGGGCTCTGGTCAGTGGGCAGACAATACGTATTGAGTGCTAAGGTGACCTTCCCCATATCTGTCTTCTAAAAGATGGCTGTGCCCCCCAAATGCAAGTTCTCTTTTTATATATAACACTACCTATAATATCAACCGATGCTGCGGAACCTGTGTTGCTGATTTGTCACAGTCTTATTCAGGCTCATTGCTGGCCGCAAGATAGCCGAACCTGAACTGGTGAGGCTTTTCTTGGAGTCTACATCTCTAGGGCCCAATAGTTGAGGAGTAAGGACTATCATGTGATCTTATCAGAGCCTTGGTCTGCTTAGGTAAAAGCACTTTCCAGAAGCAGAAACAAACTTCATTGATATTGATCTCTTCAGGGGAAAGGTGCTATAGAAATCTCATCTAATAAATAAAGGATTCAGGCTCCAGTGTTGGGCTGTCAGTCCAGCAAGGAACAGAAGCTATCAGGCTCAAGGAGTCAAAAGTATTTATTGGTCATCTGTGCAATGTTTACAGAGCACTATTCTAGGGGCTGGGTGGAGGAAAAGGAAAAGAAAAAAGTCACTAGTTTTCCTGCCTTTCAAGACAGCTGGAGATGTGCAGAGAGGAAAACAGCTGAAGGACACGAGAAGCAAAGCAAGAAATCAACTGCAAATAAAATCAATACAACCCAGCTATATGCAATAAATCGGGGGCACTGAGGAGAGGTCAACTGCATAAGGTATCCTGGAGTGGGTAAGTTTTCAAGGACAATGAGGACATGAATTAGCACTCAGGAGAAAATGGAACGTTCACATCAATAAGAATTAAGTGCCACTGTGTCTCACATTACCCAGGCGCAGTGAGAAACAAAAAGGTGGCAACACTATGGACCTTGTCCTCCAGAAGCATCTTATCTAGATGGAGTGACAAGTGGCACATGGAGCAAACTGGAAACAGTATATTGGGATGACTTATTACCACCGTCTCAAGTGGTTCTCACATAGTAGGCTGCATACATTTTTACCATTCATTGTTCAATAAAAAGCATCTCTGAATTGGGGCAGTGCTTAACAAATGGGCTAAGATCTATATGGCTGAAACTAAATGTAACTCATGCTGCAGGTTATCTCTCACTGTTTAGGACACCCATGGGCCAGCAGGGGGACATGAACACTGGTGGGATTCTGGGAGCTCAACAGATCTGGGCTCCAATGCCAGCCACTCCCTTAGTATTTGAGTTACTCAACTTCAAAGCTTGAGTGTTCTCTTCTGTAAATACGTAGTACCATTTCACAGCAATGCTTTCATCAGGGTCAAGTGATGGAACATAGGAGTAGGCATATGTATAGTAGGTATTCAATAAAGCTGTTACTTTCTCCTTTACCCAGAGGATCACAACTGCAATGGTAGAGTTCACTCATTCACTCGAATGTTCACTAGGTATCAGTGCACTTCTACTACAGTAGAAGCTGCTGAAGAACACCATATGGTCCCTGCCCCCCAGTGCTTATGGTCTAGGAGGAAGGAAAGCTAATGTATGTTCTGAGAAGTATAACAACAGAGGTCAGCCATGGACTCCATAAAAGAGAAGACTTTTTAGCAGTTTCAGGAGGAAATCAGCAGGTAAAGAGGGTTTTTGTTTAAAAAGACATCCAGATTTTGTAAGGGCTTCTGATGAGGAATTCTGTGGAGACAAACACTGAGCCCACTCTATCATGCCTATATCCCATCCTGGGCCATAACATCCCCACACAAGCTCTTCAGTCCTTGTGAATGGACTTGCTACTGGAGGACTGGGGTGCCGGAAAGCCAAAGCCCCTGTGTTCCAGTATCTGAGGAACAGGCTTGCAGGGGAGGAAGATGATTTGTGACAGGTCACTCTGGAGGACAGAGTGAGGAGAAATAAGGGCACATTATAGAAAAAGGCTGTTTTTATTCAATGGAGGAAGCACCTAGGTGGTCTAAGCTGCCTGGCAATAAGACCTGCCACATTCCCTCCAGGCTGAAGATGTACACGGTGGCTGGATTACCTGCAAGGGCACTGCTGCTGCTGTGGTTTCAAGGTCAGTTTGAGGGGCTGGCCAGGCACCAGATGGGTGACTTCTAAGTCACTTAAGTACTTGAAATCTATGCCAGAGTGTGACAGGTTAGGCAGGAATGAGAGACTGATGTGGTTGTATACAGCAGGTCTGTGACCTCCAAAGAGCTCATTTTATTCATGTGCAAGATGAACCGCAGGTTTCACTAATGCAAACACACTCATTCCCAAAGTCGAATATTTAATTAAACCATAAGCTTATCAAATATTTTTAATTACACCAAGCAAGCAATTCTACCCTATCTGATGTATGTATGTCTTGGCTGATTTCTACCTCCTACCAATAAAAATTCAAGGCAGATAAAAGTATGTAACAACAAATAATGGTAAGGTTCCTTATCTACACCTTATTCCTCCAGCCAAATATTCCACCGGGAAACCCTCAGGTTGCACATGTACCCTGGCTTCCAGAATTAACATGGAGACCAGCCCAGACATCCTCCCATTCACTTGCTTGGGCATGTCTTCGACTACTACTACAAAAGGGCTTTCTCCTAAGGATAATCAGCAGGTTCACCAGAACGCCACATTTCTGTGACCTCCGATTTGTCTTGCACATTATTAGTCAACACTGTCTGGGTACCACCATAGGCCACATACTCTAATAAGGGCAGTGGGAAGCTACAGAATAATACAAGATCCTGACCCTTGAGGATTTCAGAATCTAGGAGGGAAGAGAAGATCAGTAGAGGAAGGCATGTGTTAAATACTCAGAAGATGTAAATTTCTAAGTAAAAGAGAATGGAGTTGACTAGATCTGATATAAAACCTCTATGATGTGGATCACCTTATTTGACATGTCCAGTAATTATATTTGGTCTTAAATTACCTTTGCATTTCCCACGAAAACAATGAGATATTAAGTGTGCAGTTTATCAAACATTGGGGTATAAGAGAATTACCTGAGCAACTGCACTTTTACTTTCTAAAGAAGCATCCCCTTCTATCTGGGGATAGGCCCACATTTTTCAAGCAGCAGTGCTCATGAGGGAATCGCAGTAAGAATCTCTTTAAGAAGACTGGTAGTATCTAATAGCATATATTTGCTATTACACTGTACTACATTATGTATATAGTACATTATGTGTATAGTACTACAACGTACTATACAATGTATACAACGTATTAAACACAAATTAGTTTTAACTACATACATTAAAGGCTTTGGAAAGAACATTTAGCAAAACTCTGTGAACAAACTGTTAATCTGCAAGAAAAAAAAATTAATAAAAAATCCTATTATTTTGTCTAAATACTAACTACTTTATTTATCTTTACTGCTAATGGTCTAATCTGGTGACATTTTGCTGCAAAGGGTTCATAGAAGAGTCCTGAGTTCTCAGCTAGGTTTTGGAGGCCAAACTAAGAGGAAGTGAAAATAGTCAGGTGTATTAACTTGAAAGAAAGACCAAGAAGTCTTTTTGGGTACTTCAGAAGAGACCAGTAGGATTTGGTGGTAACAACAAGCCAACATCCAGGATGTGTGATGAAGAGTTATAGTTGGGCGGGGGGGGGGGGGGGGCGGCGGCAAGACCTATGTGATGGGAGCAGGCACCGCTGTGAGCAGTCACCCTGGGCAGGAACTTTTTAGTCCCTGAGCTTTACAACAAAGGCTGCATGAAGTACCAATATTTTAGCACACAGGTGTGATCTGAGGCTAGTGGAAACCTTTCTGATCTGTTTCCTCATTTATAGAAAAAAGTGGGGTTGGCATGGCTGCTAAGGCTCCTTTATTATCTATCTACCCACAAATTTTTGTGATTGTGTCTTGTGGTAAAAGCACTGAATTCAAGCAAAGCATTTCCAAGCTTCTCTCAGTGTGGTTTGCTTTTATTACCTCAAGTGAGAATAACCCAGACAGAATAGCATTTTGGTGTCTTGTTATGATGTTGGTGTGAGGAAAAGAGGAATATTCTCAGGGCACAGGTTTTCCCCACTATAGATGGAGACACATTACACAGAAGTGTGAACAAAGGGAATATGCTTCAACTGTAAACAGAAATGAATTCATGGGATGGTAAACTCTTATTATTATTTTTTTTAATGTTTATTTTGAGAGTGGTTATGAGCAGAGGAGGGGCAGAAAGAGAGGGAGAGAGAGAATTCCAAGCAATGAGAGCACAAAGCCCAATGCAGGGCTTGATCCCACGAACCTTGAGATCATGACCTGAGCTGAAATCAAGAGTTGGACGCTTAACTGACTGAGCCACCCAGGTGCCTCTGGATGATAAAACTTTTAAAACACAGTTTTGCTCTTTTTTTTAATTTTTATTTATTTTTGAGACAGAGACAGAGCATGAACGGGGGGAGGGTCAGAGAGAGAGAGGGAGACTCAGAATCCAAGCAGGCTCCAGGCTCCCAGCTGTCAGCACAGAGCCCGATGCGGGGCTCGAACTCACAAACTGTGAGATCGTGACCTGAGCTGAAGTCAGACGCTTAACCGACTGAGCCACCCAGGTGCCCCTTGCTCATCTTTTTTAGGCCTCATGGTAGTTCACCATGGGCTATATCATCTGTTTGGGGGGATGTATTTGAATATTGCCTGTTTTCCTAGAATGTATTCAACAGCTACAAATATTACAAATGTCAGAGAAGGGCAGAGGTGGGGAACAGCTATAAAAAATCTACAGCAGATGGGGTGCCTGGCTGGCTCAGTTGGAAAAGCATGCACTGATCTCAGGGTTCTGAGTTTGAGCCCCACACTGGGTGTAGAGATTACTAAAAAAAATTAAACTTAAAAAATCTACAGCTAAATCATACTTAGTTGTAAAACACAGAATTTTACCTAAGATCAGGGAAAAAGGCAAAGAGATCCAGTCTCAACACTTCCATTCAACATTATGGTAGAGGTCATGGCCAGTGCAACAATGCAAGAAAAAAACTGGCATAAAGTTTGAAAAGGAGTAAAACTGCCTTTATACACAATGACATGATCATGGATGTAGAAAATCCTAGGAAATCTAGAACTAATAAGTGAATTAGAGCTGCAGAATTAAAAATCATATGCAAAAATTGTGTTCTGAAGTGACAGCAAAGAACAATCTGAAAATACATTTTAAAAATTCTGCTCACAACAGCATCAAAAAATTAAAATGGGAATAAGTTCTTTAAAAGGTACTGAAAAATACAAAATATTGCTGAGAAACTTGAGAAGACTTACATACCATATTCGTGGGTTGGGATATTGTTAAGATGGCAATGCTGTACATCTTTTTTAAATGGTAAAGATACTTGAGGTATGGACTCTTCACAAAAGAACTGATAAATAAGTAACCAAAAAGCTTATGAAAAAGATGCTTAATATCACTAGTTATCAGGGAAATGTGTGATGGGAAATTAATATACCACACCAAGATGGCACCACATACCCACTAGAATAGCTAAAGTTAAATCAAAGACAATATTAAATGTTGACAAATTATGGGTAAATTGGAATCATAATGCACTACTAATGGAATTTTCTTAAAGTGCTAAACGTCAGAGTCATTCAACCTGGCAATTCCACCTCTGTATCTACCTAAGAAGAATTAAACATATATCCACATAAAAACTTACACATGAATATTTATAGCAGCTTCATTCAAAACATCCTCAAACTGGTAACAACCAAAATGTATGTCAACCGGTAAATGTGTTAAGATCCATACAACGAAATACTACCCAACATTATAGAGGAATGAACTACCAATACATGACAATATGGATCAATCTCATAAACACCATGCCATGTAGAAATACAAGACTATATATATATACTGTATGAATCCACTGATATTAAAATTATCGAAAAGGCAAAATTATAACAACAAAAGCAGATCAATCAGTGGCTGCCTAGGGCTGGAGTAGGGGAGAGTAGGGATTGACTGAAAAGGGGCACAAGGGAAATTTTACAGGTGACTAAAAACATTTTAAAATTTGAATTTGGTGAAGGCTGTACCACTTAAATTTACCAAAACTCACTGACCTGTAAAACAGGTGAATATTATGGTATATAAATTCCATCTAAAAAAATCTGTTAAAAAAAAAAAAAACAAACCCATGCACACTCTGCTGGACAAAGAATTAACTGAAACTATTTACTCTTGGAACCAAAACAAAAGACATCAATAATTCATTTTCTTTTGCAACGATCCATTTTTTCCCCTCCCATAAGGGAAGTATTTCTAAGCAGCGTAACCTAGCCAAATACCTTTGATAAAATTATTGATAAAATTACTGTGCTGTTATTGCTGCTCAGATTGGACTACAGAAGTAGTTGCAAATTTGCTGTCCAGACAGAAAATATTTCACTTCATGGGACAAGGGTCTCCTGGTTCACCTCTCAGTAGGGTGGGAATGTGACAAAGGCTTCAGCAGATGTGTTCTGTACATGTTGTCTTTTGAAAGCTCAGTCTTTGATGCTCCTTTGCCGGGGAGGGGAGCTCTTCACGTTTCTGATTTCTTTCTACACCCTTGTCAAAGGGCACATGGTAGGTTGGATCTCTGAGACAGTGCTGAACTAATGGGCTAAATACAGAGTTAGTATTCAGTAAAAGGTTTGATTTGTTTTGCTCTAACATCTCAATGTGCAATTTATACAGGAGCAGCAGAGGGACTAATCTGGTTTTAGACTAGAATTCTTATACATTAAAGATTAAATGGGGAACACAGCATACTCTTGTTCAGGTAAAAGTACAGTGAGAGCGAAAGAGAGTAGCAAAGGGAGAACATTTTCTCAGAATCTGCCTCAAGATATCCAATTACTCTTAGTTCTCACATTTACAGTAACTCCCATCAAAGGGTGTTTTTGCTTTTGGGAGGATGAACAGGACACCTATGTTACCACAGGTAACATATACCCAGCTGCTGTCTTATAAGTAATGGAGAAACGTTAGCCTTTCATTGTCAGATTCAGCATGAAAACATGAAAAGGGCTGAGGTCTTGGTAACCACACACTCTCTCCTATAATACATGGCAGAGCATAAACTCACCACTCAATAGCAGTAATGATAACACTAAACCAACCAAATCAATTTGGTCAAGATAAAAGATCTCTGGTGTTTCCCTGGATAGCAGAGTTTTCTAATGGATCCAGGCTAGAACTCTGTAAGGGAATAAAGCCTTTATAAAAACATGCATTGCCTTGCTTTCTTTTAGAGACAAAGGACAGAATGCCACGTGTTCCTGACAGGTTCAAATCACATGTGGATGAGAATTAAATAAAGGCGCAGATACAAGGACTTATTTGTGATGATTTCTGATCCTGGTGAAATGGACCAGCCTAGTCATTTCATGTCACCAACACACCTCATTATCACCACAGCTCCTTGCCCAACTCTGGACCATAAGATATCACCATTCATTCACTCTGTAGTCCCCTGTAGTGCAGGGATGGCTGTGACAGAGGCACATTCCTTTTCACTTAGTGAATTAGTTCACATTCTTCCCAGATCATTCCACTTAAAAGGATTCAACAATCTCCCGGGCCTTCTTGTGTGCTTAACTGGAGCGGGGGAGGGAGTCAAGGGGCACCTGGGTGGCTCAGTCGGTTAAGCGTCCAACTTTAGCTCAGATCATGATCTCCCAGTTCACGAGCTCGAGCCCTGCGTCGGGCTCTGTGCTGACAACTCAGAGCCTGGAGACTGCTTTGGATTCTGTGTCTCCCTCTCTTGGTGCCCCTCTCTCGTTTATGCTCTGTCTCTCTCGCTCTTAAAAATAAACATAAAAATAAAAAAATAAACACACACAAAAAAGCGTGTTGACTATATTCAAAACCACGGGCAGCTTCTCACTGCAAACCAACATCCAAACCCTACAGCCTGGAGCCTGGAATCCTTACCCTCCCTTTCTAGTAGTCTCTCCTCACTCAACCCCAAGGCTCCATCCAGCTGTATAGAGGTCACCATCTTTGACCAGGTAGTCCCTCTTTCCCCACATCTAAATCCCACTCTGCCTTTGAAGCCCCAATTGTCACAACCTATACAAGTACTGTAGTTGGAATTAATCTCTCTCTCCCCATGTTCCTACATATATGGCTTATGCCTCAGTTAAAACTCTTATGGTAGGCTGCCCTGGATGTCAGCTATTTCATGCCTTCCTCTTAGGCCCAGCAAATCCCTATTTTGAATGCATATTAAAACCACCTTGAGGATACCTAGAAAAATGGCTGATTCCAGGAGTTGGCAAAGGTCAAGTACAAGACACATCCAGAACACATCTTATAACTGCCAGGAAGTAAGGAAACGTTTTTGGCACAGTTTGAGCACCAAAATAATTAAGTATAGTAATGAATTATGAACCACTGATAAAATAGAAGAGCTCATGAGCCTGTAATAACAACAGATAAATAAATGGGGAAGAAGGGTTTTCGCTTACATAAGAACGCTGAGTGTCAAAGGAGAAATGAAGAAGGAGGGCTAGAGTTAGAAAATCATCATTTTGCAACGATCATAGTAAAGACTGGTTCAGGGGCACTTGGGTGGCTCAGTTAGTTAAGCATCCGACTTTGGCTCAGGTCATGATCCCATGGTTTGTGAATTTGAGCCCCACGTCAGGCTCTATGCAGACAGCTCAGAGCCTGGAGCCTACTTCAGATTCTGTGTCTCCCTCCCCCTCTGTCCTCCTCCGCTCATGTGCTCTCTCTCTCTCTCTCTCTCTCTCTCTCTCTCTCAAAAATAAACAGACATTAAAAAATTAAAAAGACCAGGGCGCCTGGGTGGCGCAGTCAGTTAAGCGTCCGACTTTAGCTCAGGTCACGATCTCGCGGTCCGTGAGTTCGAGCCCCGCGTCGGGCTCTGGGCTGATGGCTCAGAGCCTGGAGCCTGCTTCTGATTCTGTGTCTCCCTCTCTCTCTGCCCCTCCCCCGTTCATGCTCTGTCTCCCTCTGTCTCAAAAATAAATAAACGTTAAAAAAAAAATTAAAAAGACCAGTTCAGGCAAGAATCATCAATGGATGCTAAATCTAAGAGACACTTTTGATGATGAGCAGGATACTAACATGGTCACAAAGTGTTTTCCCACAGACTGCTTACTACTTGCATGGTCAAAGATAGTAACTATAGAGTGGAGAAACTGGGCAACACTTTGAGTGAATTAAAATTAATATCTACAGTGAGGGGGATGATGGACATCTGTGCCTAATATAAAATCCTGAGATGGGGCGCCTGGGTGGCGCAGTCGGTTAAGCGTCCGACTTCAGCCAGGTCACGATCTCGTGGTCCGTGAGTTCGAGCCCCGCGTCGGGCTCTGGGCTGATGGCTCAGAGCCTGGAGCCTGTTTCCGATTCTGTGTCTCCCTCTCTCTCTGCCCCTCCCCTGTTCATGCTCTGTCTCTCTCTGTCCCAAAAATAGATAAACGTTGAAAAAAAAAATTAAAAAAAATAAATAAATAAAATCCTGAGAAAGACACATCACTTAATAGGAGTCTGAGACTAGGCTGGGAATAAGTAATCTGAATCTAATCATGAAGAAACACCAAACACCAAATAGAAACAAAGAGAGTTCTATTAAAAGGGGGGGAGGGCTATAGTCTTCAAAAATATCAGTATCATTAAAAACAAAGAAAGGCCATACAAACGTTTCAAGTTAAAAGGGTCTCAAGAGACATGACAACTAAATGCAATACTTGATCCTGGACTGGAGGGGGAAAAAGTGCTTTTACAGGAGACATTTTTGGATCAACTGAGAAAACCAGAATATGGGTGGCAGATTTAATAAGAGCACTGAATCAGTATCAATTTACTAAAATTGATAACTGCTATGGATATAAAATAATATCCCTATTCTTGGAAAACATTCATTGACGTTTATAAAGACAAAAGGCCATGTTTGCAGCTTACTCTCAAATGGCCCAGAAAAACATTTTAAATTTCCAAATAAAAAGCTAAAACAATAGCTGGTGTCCTTTTCTGATTTAATTATTTAGAGTGAGGCCCAGACATTCTATTTTTAAAAGCTTTCCAGGACTGAGAACTGCCTAGAGCAGTGGTTCCTCAGACCAGCAGCAACATGACCCAGGACCTCGTTACACATGCACAGGCCACTGAATCAGACCTCTGAGAGGTGGGGGGTGGTCAGCAATCTGTGTTTGTCACACCTTCCATGCGAGTATGATGTCCACTCAAGTTTGGAACCACGGACCTAGACTAAGAGCTCCTACATTCTATATTTCTAGATCCTACATTCCCCACAAAAGCTAGCAAAATGCTTCGTGCGTTGTCGTATCCCGATAAATGCTTGAAGAATTTAGTTTTACAGTGAATGATAATGCAGAAAATGACCACTGAGGCACTTGGGAGATGATAAACTAAAGGGCTAAAGCATTACTATGGAGTTTCTAAAGTGAATATAAAATTTATTTTGAAAGCAATAATGGAAGTCAGATTATTCAGGTTGTTAGTAAAAGCACTGTTATCCCAAAAGGGAGCATATCGGCTTATAGTTTAAGTCACTGTCAACTGAAAACAGGTGATAACTTATGCAAGCTCTTAGACTGGTATTTAAAAATCAATTCTGTGGTTCTGGGAAGCAAGGCACAACAATAACTAAGCCACGCTGTGTGCATCATGCAAGATCTGCTTAGAGAACACAGCATTCACATGGCTGTGATGTGGCCCAGATCTGATGAGGATGGTCAAATTTCAGAACATCTTCTATCTGGCCTTTGGAGAGACAAGACTCCTGTAATGAGAATGAGCTGATCAATTTGCCTACTGAGTAGAAAATGAAACAAATAAATCCATTTTTATGCAATTGTTTTCTATCTTGAGAAGCTAAACTGTTGAAGATGCTCTAGGATGCAGGACATCATCCCAGCCTCACCACATGCCTTTTCTAATTGGCATCCTGAGAGATTTCACAGGAAAAGGGTGTTACTTTGGTATTGTTGATTTAAAGGTTATCTAGTCACAGCAAGGCAGAGAAGAATTCATCTTCAAAATTCACCTCCTTATTGAAAGCCCATGGAGTATCTTGGCAATTAACAATTCCTATCACCTCTAGCTGTTCCCTATGTGAGAAGGCTCAGAACTCGCCTTACAAATTGCTCTTTTGAAGATCAAAGGGAAGCTGAATGTGTCTGTGTGTGCTCTCGATGAGACTGTAATTTAATGGAATTTTTAGAGAAGCCTTGCTGGCAGTGTTTGGATGACAGCCCCGGGGCGGAGGATTCAGGGGAGCTTGGCCACTCTTCCCTTTGGAGCGTCTTCTCTGTCTTTAATTGGCACCTCATTAGAAATTAATGAAAATGACATCCTCTGTTCTTCCTGCTCTAGGCATCGAATGCTACAAAAAGGCCCATCACAATTCATAACACATTCAATTTATATAGCAATGGCTCTTAAGCATTATTTATGAGATGTGAATTTCTTGTCAGCAGTTAATAACCTGTACAGAGTGGAAGGGGAATGGAAAAAAAGATTGTGAATATATATATTAAGAAAAAGATTTTCTGCAGCGGAGAAGTGTTCTGTTTGAGTTCAAACTACCTTCCTGAGTCTTCACTTCTAGCAGGAAATTACCATGCTCCCCCCCCCACCCCCAACCTTTCAGGGCAGTTCAATGTCTCTTCAACACCCCATGCATCCTCAAGGAAATAACTACACAACTCACCCTTTCCTAGAGAGATCCGAGCAGACAGGCAGGAAGAACACAAGAGCTATTTGTCAAAGACAATCCCAGAGGTGTATGTTCCCACTGCTCTATTGCTGTCCTTTATCTTTTAAAATGTGGCAGTAGACTCAGTCATTTTTCTGGGCACGTAAGTGTAACACTCTCAGTGGGCCAAACTGAACTCCCCACTCTCTCTAGGAAGGCTACAACTGGAGGGAGTGCACAAAGCTCAGGGCTTTCTTTCCCAGCATTAAGATCAAATCTCTCTGTAAGTAGACACTCAGAATTGGGCATAAGCCAAGGGACTATGTGTTAGATCATTTAAAAAGAATGCATATCTGTGGTAAACCCAGCAGGCACTCAGAATTTACCAAGACAGTCAAGTTGGCTTCACTCAGGAGCATGTAAAATCACCTAACATGTATTTCTAGATTTTTTTCAGCTGAGTGCTTAAGACCTTAGGAAATCTGGGAGACCTGGTTACAATACTTCTGGATCTCTCAGTGCTAAACTGTGAATTCTCACCGCTTGCCTGACAAGGACAGGAGGTATCAGCCATTGCCAGAGGCAAGACAGCATACTTTATGGATCAACTGCTTGATCCACTAGGGCAAATCCTGTGTAATACCCAGGATTCAGTTGCTTTCAAGAAGGAAACAAGAACATAAGGTACAGGAAAATCTCATGATTCTAATTTAGGAATAACCAAGAGCATGTGTTATAAAAGCAAGAGGCAAAACGGTCAGGTGGGCTTCACAACACTGATAACAGACTGAAGTACTGAACCCCTGCCCCCACAAAAGTTCATGTGAAGACCAAAGCTAAGAATCTGCAGACCACCAAAGACTGGACAAACCCTTCAATACAGGCGAAGGTGGTTAGCCACCATGCACCAGAGTCCACTCTGGCTAACCACAGTATTCCTTCCCTGTTTCACTATGGATTTAAAATCACGTGGCAGGGTTGCTGAAGATGCAGTCTAAGAATAAGGTTCTGGGCTCTTCTGGAGTTCTACATGAACACAACTGAAGTCTGAAAACTCTGCTGACAGCCTCTCCTCTCACCTTTTCTCCTATCTCTCTTCTTTACACTTTCACACAAGTGTTTAATAGGAAAGTAAATGCCAAGCTAAAAAAATAAAAACTCATCCAGTGACACCTGGACTTCCCATGCTGGTGTCTGTTTCTGCAGTTGAGCATACACTTCCAATCTCATTGAGTACCACACACCAGAGCGTGCAACAAACAGATTCCTGGTCTTGATAACAACAGGAGTTCTGACTTTGTTTCCATGAGAAGCTGGTACCCCTTTCCTTTTGATTTCCAACAGGGTAAATAACTGAGGCACAGGGAAGCAATGGCTGCCTCTTCAGAAGATGAAGGACTATGAGTAACTGTAATTTTCTAACTGCTGAGAGAACCATCTAGTCCTGCCTGCCAGCATCAGTACTTGTAGGGTATCTATGGCTATCGCAGAGGAGAAGGGAGGCTTCTAAAGCTCACTCCTTAGGGCAAAGAATACAAGATACTCAGAGGCAAGAGCCAGGTCTCCAAGTCTGCCTGATGACAGCTCTTGTCCCATACAACAATTTTATAAAACAAAGCTTTAAATCAGGAAATAACAACAGGAACAGGAAATCTGTAAGTCAGCCTAAATAATGCAGCTACACAATTCTGCTTCTCTGTGACATCACGTACGTGGTCAAAGGGAGAGAAAGAATTGGTCTAAGTTGTGTTCCATTGTGGGTAGTCATGAAGGTTTTAAAAATACATCCCTGTACAGCAATTCTAAGAGCTAGTATAACACTGGATAATACAGAAGAAAATGTTACTTTAAAGCTACTTCAAGGGGTTAACTGACAATGAATTATGATTCAAAGAAAATGTTCCAACCAAACTTTAATTTAAAAGGGGTATGGGGGGAAAGAGTTTCCATTTATTATACGTAGTAAGATGTTCATTCAAAATGAATAACTGAATTTTATGGTACATATCTCAGAATGTCACTGGTTTGGTTAATTTCTAAGTAAGTCATCAATGAATAGGAACTAGAGTAATATGTAGTGGGGAGAAGTTGGAATCAGTAAGCAGTGACAATGCAACTCTAACGAGATAAATTTAAGAGTGGGAATGTTTGTGCCTTGTTTTTACGTGTGAGAGGAAATAAAGGGCGTTTAGAAGTAAGACTTCTCGGGGTGCCTGGGTGGCTCAGTCAGTTGGGTGGCCAACTTCGGCTCAGGTCATGATCTTGCGGTCCGTGAGTTTGAGCCCCGCGTCGGGCTCTGTGCTGACAGCTCAGAGCCTGGAGCCTGTTTCAGATTCTGTGTCTCCCTCTCTCTGACCCTCCCCCGTTCATGCTTTGTCTCTCTCTCTGTCTCAAAAATAAATAAACGTTAAAAAAAATAAAAAAATAAAAAAAAAAAAAGAAGTAAGACTTCTCTGCTCCTGCTTTATGAATCTCCAAACCAGTAGCTTGCAGGGAAGTACTCAGGAGAAGAACGAAGGGCTTCAGCCTCTTAGGAATAATTTCCAAAGCTATGCCAGGGTGTCAAGGACCAGTCTCCATCATGCCACTGGGGGAGATGCTTACCACAGCGGCATGATCCCAATTCCTGCTGCACCAGCTCCAGTTTGGTCTGACACTGGAAGCACCGACGTCGACTCTTCTGTTTAGACCGGCTGGTTTCCTCAGGTCGTTCGGTGTTCTCCAGTAGTCGTGCCCGTTTCACTGGCGAAGCCTCATTCTCAGACTGTGAATCTGACCAAAACAACACATTTAGGGGTCAGGGTTAGTGCCTGGCCCGGCAAGCACAGCTAATTAATGTACTGCCAGGCCTTCTGCTGCCCTTTTCCAGGAACTGGACCTGTGTGAGCAAGAGCCAGTTCTGCCTGGCCTGGTTTATACCGCACAGATTGTGACAAGAATGTACCTTCGGGGCAGACTTCTAATAAGCGAGGCCTGAGCTAGGAGAGGAGAGCAGGGTTACTTAACAAAAATCAGTCTGATGCTGTTGTTTTTAAAAACAGCTGTTTCTCTGAGGAGACCATCCAAACTGGGATCCTCTCTTTCTCTGTACCCCAACTCTGGGCCTTACTGCTTGTACTGGTTATTTACTGCTTCTTAGATATTTGGCCTCAAGTAGACTGTAATTCATTAGAGAAGAGACTATATCTAATATTTCTTTATATCACCATGTATAGCACAATTCTATACCCAATGCCACTGTTTAATGGGTGATCCATAATCTTTTCTAGTAAAAACACTCCTGTTTCTAGTCCTAAATGTAACAAAACACACAAGAATCAGGTTCTGATGCTGAAAATTATTTCAACTGTATTCAGAGTGAAGGAGTATCCTCGTTTATTCACAAGCAGGCTATCCCACGGCCTCCACTGTGGAGGCTACCGAAGCAGCACTTTGCACCACAACCCTCAACTTGGCTGGTGCCAAATTGGCAGGTGGAGGGAGGTATGCTGTATGACAACTTGTGTTTTGTGGAACCTTAATAAAGTAACTAAAATGAAATAAAGTTCTTGTCATAGGCAGGCTGCGAATAACTCTTGCCTTCAAAAGAAAGGGGAGCACTTGGGAACTCTGTATTCTTGGACTTGCTCCACTGCAAACTGAAGATGCACCTCTTGCCAAGGTTCTAAAGGGGTTTGTGCTAAACCATCTCTGGAACACAGTCTCCTAAACGATTTTCTTCAAAACACATCCAGATCCCACCACTTCTCACCCCTCCACCAACACCACACTGGTCCAAGCTATTACCATCTCACATCCAGCTTAGTATAATAGCTTTTTAACTGGCCTCCTGCCCACCCCTAAGCTCCTACAGTCTGTTCTCCACAGCCAAGTGATCCTTTTAAAAATCAAGTTAGAATCATGTCGCTTCCTTCTTCAAAACCCTTCTAAAGCTCCCCTTCCCAGAGTAAAAGTTCAAACACTTACGACCGCCCTCACAAGCACCCGCATGATTTGCCTCCTCTCTGCTCTATCACCTCATCTGCTGCTCTCTCCCTTTACTCCATCCACAGTAGCCTCCTTATTGTCTCCTACCTCAGGGCCTTTACACCTTCTCCTAAAACACTCTTCTCCCAGATCTACATGGGATCTCACCTCTTTTAAGTCTTTTAAGTCACATTTTCAATGATGTCTTCTTCCCTGTTCACCCTATCTAAACCACTCTTATCCCCCTTCCCAAGCACTTCCTCTCCTACCAACTCCTGCCTTTTACTCCTCCATAGCACTATGCCTTTTAGTATAATCCTCTAGGAGGATGTAAATTCCTGGAAGGCAGGAGGTTTCACCTGCATTGTTCATAATCTGCCTTCCATGCCTACAACTCAATAAATATTTCTTAAATGAATGAATCTTGTCCTAGGCAGTTGGATTTTCTATTTAAAGTGGCCCTAGTGAGAAGCAGCAGACTGCTGGATGTATTTCAGTGGAGGCTGTCTGTACCTTTTTCCCCAGCCTCCCTCTGTGTGAAGACGCTGCACTTCACGGGAGAGCGCTCACTGCCCCACCCTCCTCAGCCCACCACACTGTGCACTGACTTATGGAAGGCACGCACCATTCTTAGCAATTGTAAACTTCATTTTTCATCTCATTTAGTTCTTCCAGTCCTACATGACATTTTCCCCCAATACAAACCAACTAAACAAGGTCTTTGATGAAAACAATTGAAAGCAAGTTCAGCCTATTTCCCAGCTCTGCTGAGCGAAGCTGTCCAAACCCAATTGGTGTGATGACTGAGGCAGCCACAGACAGAGCCCCTTCCCCTACAACAGCAACAAGCAACAATCTAAATGTAAATCATTACAAAGCAGCCAGCCAAAAGGAATTCACCTCCTATGAGCCGCAGTGCTCTCCTGGGGGTCCTTTTTCACAAACCAGCAATGGCACAATTTGTATTAATAACCCTATTTAGAGATACTTTTTTTTTTTTTTTTTTGTAACAAGAAGAGAAAATTCTAGAGTAAGAGTCATAACAAAAAAAACGGTGCTTGTTCTGAGACAAGGTCCTAAATATGAAGCATCCTTATGAGAACTTACCTCCCAACGCTGGGGCATGAGGTGGGGAAAGAGAGAGAAAGGAGCCCATACAAGAAATGGAGGCTATTGATGACTTTGCATTATTAATATTGTTAAAATCCAGAGGGCTCTGACATGATGCCAGCACATCTCTAATGTAAAAGAGGACTGCTTAGACCCTAACCCGCTTTCATTCACACTGCTATCTAACAGAACCGAGCCTGTGTCTAGAAATGCAGAGTTCACATTCAAAAGTGTTTTCCACATGACACTGTCCCAAACTGTCAAACATGCTATCTACATATGTCTCCATTTCTTTTTTTTTTTAATTTTTTTTTTCAACGTTTATTTATTTTTGGGACAGAGAGAGACAGAGCATGAACGGGCGAGGGGCAGAGAGAGAGGGAGACACAGAATCGGAAACAGGCTCCAGGCTCTGAGCCATCAGCCCAGAGCCCGACGCGGGGCTCGAACTCACGGACCGCGAGATCCTGACCTGGCTGAAGTCGGACGCTTAACCGACTGCGCCACCCAGGCGCCCCAATATGTCTCCATTTCTAAAGCAAACCTTTGCTACAAGGAGAAGACATTTTTTCTTTTAGCATGGCAATGCTGTCCACAGCTAAGTATGCACAGATAAGCAAGGGAGTGATAGGTAATACTTTTTTAACATATGATTCTCAAGAATGGGAAATGGAATTCACATTTATATAATCATCAGTTGGCCATTACCAAACAACCCACCTGATGGGACTCTCAAAAGTTGGAGGCCTGTCTTTTCCTCTGATTCCCTATCTTGTCTGACCAGCAAGCATTCAATAGCAAAACTAAGGAGTAAGTTTGCATGATCTCATGCTGAAACTTTCCTTTCCCCATTCCACATTTTATATAAAGACTACTTGGTTATTTGTTCGGGTAAGCAGGAGGCATGGGATGTTGCAGAAATTATAGGTCCCAACCGGCTTTTCTGATGCTGCCGACCACTTCTGGCTGCACTGCCTTGGCCATCCTAAAAGAGCACCACTCAGCCCTAGTCAGTCCTCTAAGAGTCAATGTCTGGGCATCTGTGCAAGTCTAAGACAAAAGGCATCCATGTATATAAAGTCTGAACCATGAGAAGCAGTCCTCAATGATTCTAAACCAACACAGATGAAAAGTTTACCAGAATATATGTGTGTGTGTGTGTGTTTTAGGATCAAAGAACTGTTCTGAAGACACTAAGAAATCCATGACTTTTATGTTCTGGAATATGCCCACTTAATCTTCACTCTAATGGTCTATTAGATGGAAAGGAATCCCTGTGCCCTCTAATGATCCCTGCCAGAAAGAAGGAGGGAGAAAAACCTTCTTAAACTGTTTACCACCCTCCACATGCTGTCACCCAGGAAGGTGACAGTGTTATATATAACTTCTTGGCAAAGCAAACCATTCTTTGACATTTTTTCACAAGTCAACTTAGTGTTTTAATTAGTAGCTAATGAAATAAATAGCAGTCTACAAGATCATCGTCATGTCTGCATAAGAAATTTACATCTCCTCTGCTAATTACTTAATGAAACTTTGTGCCATGGGGTGAGTTGCCTAAATAAGAGAAACAGATGTCCAGGGCAGGATTCTAATTGCTTAATAATGAACTAAATAATTCAACTATTCAATTATAAATTTTATGTCAATTAAAAAAGGACTCACAGAAAAGATCCAAATGTGATCAACACTAAAGGAACCCCCATCTACTGTCCATATTTGAATAAATTAAACTCTGATTATTTAGTTTTTGCCCGAAAATTTCGTTCCTGTTACTTTGAGACATCTTTAACTTCCTCGACAATGACGGAAAACACCCAACACTCTACTTGCACAATCTGAACTTGGGCAGTAAGGGTTAAAGGCGGAGAGAAAGGTGAACAGAAATAACTCTTACATGCAGCTTTAACTGTCAGAAGAAACACGTCCTTGCAAGGAGCATGCTCATTAGCAGCAGGAGGAGCTGTAGTGGCAAGCTAGAAACTGTTTCCACCCCAGGAGTTAAGAGTGACTTCTAATTAAGGTCCTTCATATAAAGGGCCAACAAAGCACATTTTTTCCAGTATGCTTTTTCCCGAGAACATAATCCAATCTGCATGTACCCACGCAAGAGCTGCCACACTCCCATGCTGGGTTCACAGTTCTTGGTACTCACCAGATCCCCTCTTCCTCTGCCTATGTTTAACAGAATGAGAAAGATAACACATCAGATTTTCTAAGTTGCAGGAAAGGTTGATCAAGAATCATAATGTGATTACGTGAAAAAGGAAAACCTAAGACAAAGTATTTTACCTATCAGCTCCTTAGGTTTGATGGTAACTACTGCTTAATTTGTGACAGAGAAACAAGTACAGAGATTTTAAAAACACACAATCTTCTGAAAAGAGAAATTCTTCTAATTGTACTATTTCTTAGCCAATTGCAGAAAGCAGTGGTAAGACTTTCAATTTAGGAACACAGTTTAACTGGAAAGCTTGAGACAACAAACAGAGTTACTTCTTTTAAAATTCTGTTTTGTCTCTGACAGAAATTCATATTTGTTCCTTACTGTCACTGTTCTTGTCTTTATTACTCATGTTCTCTCCTGAAAATTTCGAAATAAATTGTGTCAGGCCTGTCAGAGTTGAATCCCAATCTCTCTTAATCTCCCGTCACTGTGCAGCTGGCAGCATGCACACACCCGGGGCTGCTAACCATGACTGTGGCCTTCCGACGTCTCAGGCAGGCTCTTAGCCCTCTGTACAAGCCAACACTACAATAGAACAGGAGAGTGGGAGAAGCAAAGTGGCAACAAAGAGAAGGAAGCCTTCCTCATTCGCTTCACCCACACCTTCCCTCACTTGTAAGAAAGAAAGATGAATCTGTTTAATCTCAGGCTGTATGACAGCTTTTGAGGCACTCAATCAGTTTTTTGAGAACCTATCACAGTCTCTTGACAGATTGACATTTATGATCCCAACAGCCTGTGCAAACATCAGTAAGAGCAATAATTAATGAACCTCACACATCACTGCTGTCTCTCCTTCGACCATTTAAAAGGAGCTTAAGCTGCTAAAACCTCTGTCCATGAAAAATACCATTCTCACTGGAAAAACTGATAAAAGAGACCTTAAAAATCTGTTTTGCAGGTACTTTCTCTGTTTCTCCTCATGCTTTGCTTTCAGTGTATGCAGGGATTGATTAAATTCATCCTCTCCTGAAGGAGTTCAGGAGAAAACTTCCTTAGGACCTATTAAACATTTTTCCCTATGGTGTCCAACTGGGATTTCCCCCTCCCTTCTTACTGTCCTAATGGCCTCAGAACAATTTGGGAATATACACCTGTTACAAAGCTATTACATGGACAAAGAAAGAAATTCAAGTCTTTGGTGGGAATGGATTATTAAAATTTTGTGGAAATGCTTTTATATATGATATATGACATGGAGATGAATGTAACTTGAAATATACTTAAGATGCTATGTTTTATATCATAACCATTTTAAAGGTCAGTTGTTCTCAAACTGCCTGGGAGTACCATTCCTAAGCATCAATCTCTCTATTCTTCATCCGGTTCCACTCCTACCCCCGCCCCCTGCCCCTAGTTATTTTTTCTGGCTCTCTCCTTTGCTATTAGAGATACCTGAGGGTGGTCTCCTTCTCCATCACAACCTCAAGACTGAAAGCAGACCTCTGACTCTTCCCTCCCTGTTGAGAACACAAGATTGGGAGACCTGAGGCAGCTGATCGGTAAAGCGGACTATCCTGGGAGTGCACTTGAATATTTGGGGTCTCTGTCCTCAAAATGCTCACAAGATACAAAACATCAGAAATCTTCTTGGGGGTAATTGTATCATCTAGCTGCCTCATTTTGGTCATCATGATAGCACTGCGAAAACTGCTTCCATAGGGACTTTTTTTGGTTAGAAGACAGCTTTAAGAGCAGCTGAACACATGGAAGTTGTAAGTCATGATAATTTGTACCCAAGTGGGAGAGGAGCACCCACAAGTCCCAAAGGCATGTTTTAAAGACTGGGCTCAGGGGCGCCTGGGTGGCGCAGTCGGTTAAGCGTCCGACTTCAGCCAGGTCACGATCTCGCGGTCCGGGAGTTCAAGCCCCGCGTCAGGCTCTGGGCTGATGGCTCAGAGCCTGGAGCCTGTTTCCGATTCTGTGTCTCCCTCTCTCTCTGCCCCTCCCCCGTTCATGCTCTGTCTCTCTCTGTCCCAAAAATAAAAAAAAAATAAAAAAATAAAAAATAAACGTTGAAAAAAAAAAAAGACTGGGCTCAGATTTCTCACTTCCCCAAAGCCAATCTTCCCCTCTGATTCCTGCTGGACAGGAAGGTGGATGCTGATTTTCATGGCACACCTTGACACCAGAAAAAAATGACTATAAATTTGTTAATGGATCAAGTAGGAGAAGCTAATGGGCTGTGGGGAGAGCAGCTCTCCATGAAATAAAACAATCAAATAAAATCATGGTACCAGACCCCAATAGTTCCAAAGGAAGGAGTTTTCCCTCAACTTTTCTATTCTGCATGCCTTTTTATTTCTTTTTCTTGCCTACTGTGCTGGCTAGGCCTTCTAGAGTAATGCTGAATAGGAGTGTTGAAAGAGGACATGCTTGCATTGTTTCCAACTTCAGGAGGAAAACATTCAGCTCTCACGCAACTTTTCATTTTGAAAAATTTCAAACACGTAGAAAAATTCAAAGAGTACAACAAACACCTGTGCACATTCCATTCAGATTCAACAATTGTTAATAATCTGTCACACTGTTTTATCTCTCCTCTCCATATTTACGCTTTCCCCCTCCCAAAACCATCTGAAAATAATTTGCACATATCAAAATACTTCATACACACACATCTAAAATAATAAGGGCATTTCCTGCCATGACCAAAATATCACACCTAAGAGCATTAAGAATAATTCCCCAGTGTCATCTCATATTCAGTCCATATCCAAATTATCTTCATTGTTCTCAAAGGCATGTCCAATCAAGTTTCATGTGTTACATTTGGATCTTATGTCTAAGTCTCTTTTAATCTAGGACAGCATGCCCTTCAAAGTGTTGGTTTTCCTTCATTTGTTCGTTCCTGCCATCAAATGACCTAAACTTTTGAACAGTCCTGGTTAGTTTTCCTGTGGAACATACCATATTCTAGATTCTTTACCTACTTATCTACCTTTTAATGGCATAACTTAACTTATAAGGAAGGGGATTTTTAATTGTACATCTCCTCTGTTACATATTCAGGGCCAGAAATTAAAACTTGCAGCAAGTCCTTGACAAATCCACAAGGCTGCAGGGCCGGCACAAGCAAGGGCAGGTAAAGAAGAGCAAGTACTGGGTAGTCAACCAGCCCAGTTCCTACTGCACGCTGCAGTGGGGGGAGGCATGTTCTTCCTCTAACGGGTTCTACTGCACCCAGTATGATGTCCACATACTGGACATCAGAATATAGTTCATCTATGCCTGGACAAGGGACGGACGCTCAGGCAAACATTAGGAGATGAGCTAGCTCCAAGTGTTTAAGCCCATGATTTCTTTTTTTTTTTTTGCCCATGATTTCTTATAGTCTGATGGCATTCCCTGTGACTAAAGCTGGTCCCACAGGCCACAAGTCATTCCTCCAATTATTTCCTTGCCAATAGCCTCCTGGCCTTTTTCCTGATTGCCCTCCCTCTCATGATGGACTACACTGTTGTTAATTATTGCTATAAGACATCTCTTCATTGCTAAACCACTCAACTCTCTAAAATTCTTCGTTATTTTAAACCTAAGGAAAAATTTCACCAGATTAAAAAATATACAGCAAAAGCCCAGGGATGTTCATTTGCAAAAATAATCACAATCTCATAAAGTACAGTAACATTCTCAGTTTATTTGCTCTACTTTATTTAAGCCTGTAGATTAATGACCACTCTGTTCAAGGCCATGACAAACAGACCATATATTATTATTTCTCAAGTGCCTACTATGTGCCAGGCACTGGGCTTTGAACTGGCAAATCAGATCTGCATATGGTAGTGATCTCTTCCCTCAAGGAGGCCACAATCCAGAAAGACAGACATATATACAAATAAACCTATAGCACAGTGACATATTAGTATATGAACAGAATGCTATGAACACAAAATGTGGACATGGTAAATTCTTTTGGGTGGGTGATCAAGAAGCAGAAGACAGAAAGGTCAGTAAAGGTACCTCTTGAACTTAAGAACTATATTAAATATATGCAGACAGAGGATTTTTTTGCTCATTTTTGTCATCTCCACATTCTTTTCTGGGGAGCCTGCGTTTCACCATACCATCTGCATATAGCTTACAGCTTGTTCATCTACCTTCTTCTCTTTACCAAACTTCCTATCAACTAATAGACCCTTTCACAGTCTCAGGAGCACAGGTAACTGGAGAATACCAGTGAGTGGTTTTAGGGAAATAAAGCTGTTGTTACCTTTCCCCTCTCTTTGGCCCCAAATGGTTCAAATTTTTCCTTCCATCATGTTTATTAACCTCAATATTGGCCTCTGTCTGGCTCAGACACATGCATGGCTTTAACTGCCAACTTTTATCAGGAATCTTCCAAGCCCATTCTCTGTTTATCATTAATCATTTTAGTTTGAGATAATTATAGGTTCACATGTAGTTAGAAGAAATAAGGCAGAAAAATCTCATGTACTCTTCACCCAGTTTTCTCCAATGGTAACATCTTACTAAACTCCAGTATGACAACACAAGTAGGACACTGATAATGATACAGTCGAGCTGTATAGCATATGGATATAGTCAAACTACATCCATCACCACAAGGACCCCTCATGTTGCCCTTTTATAAGACAGACCCATCTCCCTCGTTCCCCTCTTGATCCCTGCCAACCCTTGGCAAACATTAATATGCCCTCCATTTCTATAATCTTGTCATCTCAAGAATGTCATTTATATGGACAAACAGAATCACATAGTAACATTTTGTCCAAGCTCATTTCTAAGGCCACTACCACAGTAGGTGAATATGATAAAAGAGATTCCTTAAGTTAAGCTTCCTTAAGTTAAGATTCCTTAAGCTAAGTATTGCAGTTATTAAGTACTGCAATAATAAGTACTAACACAAAGCACTTATTTTGTAACAGCACCTAAATGCTTTTACAGTAGTTCCCTCTTATCTGTAGGGGATATGTTCCAAGAATACCCGTGGATGCCTGAAACCAGATAGTACCAAACTCTATATATGTTTTTTCTATACAAACATACTTATGATAAAGTTTAATTTATAAATCAGGCACAGTTAAGAGATTAACAACAATAACAGAACAACTATAATAATATACTGTAAGGTAAGTTATGTGAATGTGGCCCCTTCCCTCAAAATTATACTGCACTCACCCCTTGTCTTCTTGAGATAACGTGACAGGGAAAATACCTACATGAGGAGATGAAGGGAGATGAATGATGTAGACATTATGATGCAGACTTAGGCTACTACTGACTTTCTGATATGTCAGAAGTAGAATCATCTGCTTCTGGACTGCAGCCGACTGTGGGTAATTGAAACGGTGGGAAGGGAACCAGTGGGAAAAGGAAGCCATGGGAAGACTAATTACTGCACATATATTAGCTCTTTTAGCTTTTGTAACAAGGCTATATGGAGAGTGCTATTATTACCCATATTTTAAGACGAGGAAACTGAGGCATGGGTTAAGTGAATTGCCAAGGATCACACAAAGCTGGTAAGAAGAGTTAGAATTTGAACCCAGGGTGTGTGTGTCCTAGAGTCCTTGCTCTTAACCACTTAGCTATCCTGTCTCCAATGGTTATTACACTTCAACACTCTGCTTCTGCTCTTCCATGAAAATACCTAACTGCAAAGACTAGTTTCTACCACCTCCTATGTATACAAAGACCCAGCTGTCTAGGGGTGAGGGGGAAGCAGATCCTAAGCAAAGTATGGGAAGGAAAACAAGAGACCCTTTTGGTTCCACTTAGAATCTTCTTACCCAAATAAAATGGTACAATTTCTCTAAAATACATCTCCACTGAATAATCCTACTTGTCTTCTGCTCTTAGAATATGATTTAAAAGACTTACTCCTGGGGCACCTGGGAGGCTCAGTCAGTTAAGCACCTGATTCCTGATTTCGGCTCAGGTCATGATCTCGCAATTTGTGGGCAGAGTTCCACCTTGGACTCCATGCTGACAATATGAAGCCTGCTTGGGATTTTCTCTTTCACTCCCTCTCTGCCCCCCCCCCCCCCCACACATGCTGCACACAATCTCAAAATAAATAAGCAAACTTAAAAAAAAAAAAAAAAGACTTAACTCCTACCATTTTCTTCCCATTCCCGCAAACTTTCCGAATTTCTGTGGACTAGACTTACAGCATTTAGTTTACACAAAATGAGCTTCATTTTTAATTTTCTCTGTTATTTTCAGGAATCTGTCCACAAAAGTTTCTTTACAGATTATTATAGGATGATATAAAAAAATACTGTGCTCCTAACAGCAAAAGTCAGTTATTTTCATTTGAAATTTTATTTAACAGTCAGAAAAAGTAAAACGTGCTTTTTTGCCTTTTTATGAGCCCCAGAAGTCAAAGCTTCCTCTTCTCCACCACCTTGACTCCTTCCTACAGGTCATACACCAGGTCTCTTTAAAAAGGCACTGATGAGGGTGGGTAGCCCATAAACCACTCCTGGGTTCACAGCAAAAACCGCAGCCACCATCCTTGTTTGTTAAATGCCATTCCTACTGCACTATTTACTTAAAGGGTATCCCCAGGAGCTACAGTCTACAGAGGCGCCACTTGGTCAGTGGAGCCTAGCCTGTCACACCAGCAACACAGCAGTCGTTCTTTGTAGCTGATACTGGCCTGGTACCACTTCCTTGTTTTAGCTTCTCCATCAGCAACACCTGTCCTGCCTGCCCATCTAAACCATATTACTTTTCCCCACAGATTTTTCAGTTACTTATTTTAACTGACAAATTACCCGCAGTATACAATCTTTCCTCCTTATAACGTGCTTGGGAATTTTAGAGTTCAACAACATTACAAAGCATTGATTTTTTAAAAATATTACATTTATAGCATCAACAGAGTACAGAATAAGGTTAACACTATTAAGGTTAGACAGAGAGAGAAGATTAAGAAACCCATGAGAAAGATAGACCTCTCAAAAGGTCACATGCCCAAGTCCCCTAACTTCTGTTTCTTGACCACAAATCTAGGTCCGTTACCATGAGGGTTTTAAGACTCGCAAAGTGCTAAGACTGGTCTTGAACTTCTGTTCTACTATCTTTTCCAATATTTCTAGAAAACTAAGATCAGCCACAGTTTATTTTCATTTATCCAAAGAAAGGAAATTTGAGAGAATCCATGAATTATCTATATATCCAGATTTACCATCCTACAACTATGTGTAAGGCAGGCATACTGTTTTCATCCAGTTTCCTAGAACACTCATTTAGAAGTTAAACTGCCTAAAAATACAGATTAAGTCTTCTACTTACTCTGCAGTTATATGAAGCCTAGAAATTTTCAAATTATACCTTAAAAAACTACAGTTGACCCTTAACACAAGTTAAACTACTTTAAAGTGGGTCTACTAATATGCAGATTTTTTTGGATACAGTACAGTAATGTAAACGTACTTTTTCCTTATGATTTTCTTAATAACATTTTCTTTTCTCTAGCTTTATTGTAAGAATATAGTATTTGATACATATACAAAATATATTATCAATAGACTGTTTATATTATTGGCACAGCTTCTTCTGGTCAATAGCAGGCTATTAGTCAAATTTTGGGGGATTAAAAAGTTATATGTGGATTGTCAACTGTGCAGGGAGACGCGGGGACAGTGCCCCAACCCCTGTGTTTTTCAAGGGTTAACTGTAGACAACTGTTCAGAGCAAAACTGGACAGTAATGTGACTACAGGCATCTTTCTACTGTTGATCATATACGAAGAGGCCTAGTGGGAAGGGACAGGTCAGGAGTCTTCAAGTAATAATGTAATAACAGACCCCCCCATATTCGGTCTCCAAAGCACGGATGACTTGCTTAAGTCATGAGTCTTTTTTCAGAAGACTGAAAATAGCTGTTCTTTTTGGAAAAACACTGAGTATGGGGGGTAGGGTGGAGAAAAGGGGAAAGAATAAGACACTAATTCAATTTTTTTTACTTTTTTTAAAAAAAAACCAAACATACAAAAAGTCAAACATTCCTATGCCCATCATCTCACTCCTCTGAAGCTTAACTACCCTCCCCAAGTGTTCTTAATTTTCCAAATGTTTTGCCCATCTGGCTAATAATGCAAGTCTCTAGGGGCAGGGGCAGAAGTGACATATTTAGTACTCCACTGGTGCTCAACAACAACAACAACAACAAAGAATATCTCTGTAACAGGGAATAAGTCCTTAATGATGATGATCTCGCAATGAGAGACAGTCATTTTGTGGGCTGTGGTCCAGGTTTAATGTAAGGGAAAAAAAATATTTGAACATTTATATTATGTTATTTAAAAAAATCAGCTTGAATGTATAAGTAGATGCTAAAATTAAATAGCTGATTTGTTTTTAAACCATTTTTGTTTCTAATTCAGCATCAGCCTAATTCAGCTCCTCTCTTACCTATCGTTTAGTTTCTTCCACCCAAGATCTAGTCTTTTGACTCACTGCTCCCAGGGTAAATCCTTAAGTTTATGAATAAATACTTCTGTGCCTCACTGTTACTCTTTCTGATGTGAGGCTAATTGAACCTAAAGTTAGAACACAACATATGATGACAAAGCTTGCCCAGAGAAAGCTTTGTCTATTTATTTTCCTGAACGAGTACCATTAGGTATTCATTACTCGGGGTTGTATCAGGGCTGATGCACGTCCTACCAAGTATGTAGAGGGATGAAGAAAGCTGCCTTAAGAAAGTGGCTTATGGGGCGCCTGGGTGGTGCAGTCGGTTAAGCGTCCGACTTCAGCCAGGTCACGATCTCGCGGTCCGGGAGTTCGAGCCCCGCGTCGGGCTCTGCGCTGATGGCTCAGAGCCTGGAGCCTGTTTCCGATTCTGTGTCTCCCTCTCTCTCTGCCCCTCGCCCGTTCATGCTCTGTCTCTCTCTGTCCCAAAAATAAATAAACGTTAAAAAAAAAAAAAAGTGGCTTATGAAGAAAAAAGAAATAATCTCATTTGTAAAACAAGTTGCTGGAAAATTACAGGTAAAGAAGTCTGCATAAAATTATTATGAAAATTGTCTTTATCCCATATTTGAAACATGAGAGGATCAAGTGCCTAACATTTTAACCTCAATTCAATTGACTTTGTTCATCAGCCACTCTTCACTGAAAGATTATTGATCATAATGTCCATGCTAGAAAATCAAATATATATTACATCAATGTTTACTTCACAATTTTGCAAACTGTACCGTGGCTATGTATACCTTGATTTTAAGAATTACACACTGAAGATTTTAGCATAATAAAGGCACCTTACTCAAATGGTTAGGGATATGGAACGAACGCGCGCGCACACACACACACACACACACACACACACACACACACACACACGAGGTCAGTAGGGGGGAGGGTAGAAAAAGCCCGTATGGTAAAATGTTAAATCTGGGGAATGGGGAGGTGGGGGCACAATAAAGTGAGAATTTGACTTTTTTGTAACTTTTCTGTAAATCTGAAATTGTGTAAAAAAAACCCCAAAACACCTATATTCCAGGGTAGCCATACTTGCATACTGGCTAGAGTGTCTGCCAAATTCTTTCCCAGATGTTGACACTGCTTAGGTCTGATAGGAAAGTGCATGGCAAGATGGCTGTAGCAGGTAATCAACAGTAATGTCAACGCTTATGCTTCTCCAGGTTTGTAGTGAAGTCAACACTTATCTGTTAAGTACACTTTAATGATCAGTCACAGACTTTTACATATCACTTCCTTAATCTATACTTCCTCCAATCCCAGTAAGGACCCATTTTCAATTGCATCAATTACTGCAACTGCTATTCCAGGAAGGATGATGACCAAGACTTAAGATGTGATTTTAATCTTCTAGAAACGGATTTATCAACAGGAGGCCAAAGAAAAAGTAGATCTGAATCCTTGTCACTTACAGGAACTATCAGTTAATGCCAAGTTGAAAAACAGACTTTGCTGCAGCTAACACCTCCCATTCATATCAGTACTACACATATTCCCTTCCCAGCCCAACTTTCTTTTAAAAGTCATCCTGCATATTTGGACATATAACTAAAGCTGTAATGTAACAACATCTTTGGAAAAGAGTTGTTCAACATTCTGTCAAAAAAAAAAAAAAAGCAGTGCTCAATATATTTTTTCAAGTAAATACTGGCCCATATTCAAGGTAAAAATCTTAAAAGACTGTCTGTTGTATTGTCTTTCTTTATCCCTTGCTAAAGTAACACAGAAATTAACACAGTCTGAGTTAAATGCCCCATTTTCTTGCTTATATATGTATATACATTTTTAATAAGTTTTGATGGGGTGGATGGATGTGGGCAATGCATAGCATGCAACTAATTCCCCTGTCCACTGAGCTAATAGAGATGTGGTTTATTTAAAATTCAGAGTTGTGGTTCTGCTACTTGGGAATGGTTTTCTGAAACTCTGTAGGTGGATACTGGTAATGAAACAGAGAATTCAGAACGGCGGGGAGCATAAGGCCAAATAAGCTTTAATAGCAGTGTGTGTGTATGCACTAAAAATAATTATACATATGTAGTGGGAGGCTGGTTAACTTGAGCCCACAGAGGCACTTGGTTGTTCAGATAACTAATCACAATATGAAGTCCCCCGTGACAAAAATGTTTCCAAGGTTAAACTGTCTGATTTTTAATCATAAAGAAGTGAATTTATTGGCTAAAGTTCTCTCATGTTGTTGGTCTAAATGTAACAGCCAGCCTTTTTCATCAAGATTTTAACCACAAGAAAACTATCAACCTTCTGTGGCTCCTAAATTGAGATTTGCTCCAGAAAGAAAAGGAGTTCTCAATTATAATATAAAAGCTTAGAGAAGAGTTCAGGATGTAGAAATGTCTTTCTTTCTTTTTTTTTTTTTTTTTTCTTGAAGTCAAGCTTGTGAAATCGCTGTAAGGATTACTTTCTACCAATACACACAATATTAAAATTTTACTTTTAAAACTAGGCCCAGAAATAAAACAGAACAAAAAAGAAGTTTGATTTTCCCAATTCTGATGTCCAGTTTTCTTAAGAAAGAATTTTCTGGGCTTCCTGTCATTCACAGCCCTCACCCATTCAAATAGGGGCTGCTAATGGCTCTCCCCTCTTCCCTTGACCTCACTGACCTCTACTCTCCATCTGCTTGGCTTTGGGTCCTCATTACCAGTTTCCGATTCCATGTCTTTTTCTAACCGGACTACTGGAGTTGGGAGTTCTTACTTTCCTCCTTCAAGTTTCTCCTCCATCTCCTTTCATCATCAGGTACCTTCTGATCTTATCTCTACTACCTACTAAGCATTTATCAGGCACTATGTCAGGTGCTTTAAATGCATTATCTCATTTCCCTCATTACAACTCTACAGTTCAATCTGTCATTTTTACAAAGGAGAAAATGGAGGCTCACAGAGAGGTCCAACAGTTCTTCCTGTGGTTGGGAAACTGGAATGGGAACCCACATAGTCTGCCTCTAGAGCCCACCTCGTCAACCACCACATCCTACAAATACACCTTCAGTGGATCCCCAGTTTTCTGCCCTGCTTCTCACCCTGCTTAAGACTTTCTTTGCACACCAGTGGCTGTCACCCCTGCAATCACGAAGTTTCAGCCTCCACCCATTCCCATTACAATGGCTAGAAATTTGTTTAAAATCTTTTGTTGATTATGTTAAACACACACAATTATATTTATTATAGTGGGTTCAGTCTTCATTACCATTATTTTTGTGCCTTTATTTCAGTTGGGTCTGGGGAGGGTCAGAAGAAAAAGTGTTTAGCCCTCTTAAAATAAAAGTTACCTGCAAAGTCAGGACTGTGATTTCTGATTTAGTCACCAGTGGAAGAAAAAAGGTTCTAGCTTCAAACAGAAAGTTGTGGTTCTCAGTAAATGTAGGGGATGAGATGTACCCAAGCTGTCTATACATTAAAAAAAGAAAACCTATTTATCTATATCTATACCTCTTTCCTCATGCCTCACGCTACTAGAGGCAACTAATGCTTCTGAGTTTTTGCGTCTAAAAAATCTTCTTTGTGTATCTCTTCTATTTCTCCTGTAATATTTTCTATTCTTTTTCCTTCCTGTGTACCTTTCCTTTGTATCTTTTTTTAAAAGTTTTAATTTTAATTCCACTTCATGAACATACAGTCTTACATTAGTGTCAAGTGTACAATACAGTAATTCAAACAGTTCCAGAACATCACCTGCTCATCACAAGTGCCTTCCTTAATCCCCATCACCTGTTTCCCCCATCTTCCCACCCACATCCCCTTTGGTAACCATCAGTTTGCTCCCTATAGTTAAGAGTCTGTTTTTTATTTGTCTTTGTCTCTCTCTCTCTCCCTTCTCTTTCTCTATGTAATTTTTTTTCCTTTGGTTGTTCATTTTGTTTCTTAAACTCTGCATAGGAGTGAAATCATATGGTATGTGACTTTCTCTGATGTGTTGTGTTTTGCATTATACTCTCTAGCCCGATCCATGTTGTTTGTTGCAAATGGCAAGATTTCACTCTTTTTTATGGCTGAGTAATATTCCATTGTATACATATACCACATCTTCTTTATCCACTCATCAATCGATGGACACCTGGGCTGCTTCCATAATTTGGCTATTGTAAATAATGTTACAATAAACATAAGGGTATATGTATCCCTTTGAGTTAGCCTTCTTGTATTCTCTGGGTAAATACTGGGTAGTGTGATTGTTGGATCATCCCTTCCTTTGTAGCTTAACAAGGGCAAAATATTTCCCTATCTTAACCACCTCCATGTTAAGAAATGCCTAACTCCATTCCTTCTCCAACCACCACTACTTACAGGTTTTTAATGTCTCACCTAACTCCTTAACTGAACGCCTTCTGTCTGCTGCCCCTATTTTCTTGTTATCAAGAACCTCTTTAATGACTGCTCATCAGGCTTTGGTTTCCCACCATGACACACTAACTTCTTTTATGTTTCCCAATGATATTCTGATAGCCACAGGCAACAATTTCCTGAGTCCTCATATCTCCTGGCCCCTATTCTCTTACATCTTTCAAGATCCTGTGTTTGGTTTGCTCCTTTCTTTAGCTTCCTTAACTCACTGGTTTCTTCTTCTCTTTCCCAGCCCCCCAAGTACAGTCCTTAGCAGCCCCTCATTCTTCTATAAGTCACTCTCTTACCCACTTTCACACTCTTAATCATTGCTTCTAGATCAATGATTTCCAAACTAGGCCTGTATTTATAATTTTCTATAGGACTATCCACAATAACCTAAAATTTAGCTCATCAGAAACTGAAAATAGTTTCAACCAGTTTTTCCTCTCACTCTTTCCCTGACATCAACCATTATCTTTCTTCCCTCAGATCCCCAATTTTTCAACTCTGCATTCTTTCTTGAGCCAACTCTAATCAGCCATTAAATCCTATTATTATTTTAAAACATTTTTCTCAAATTTATCTCTCTTCCTCTATCCACTGACCACTACCCACAAAACACCTTGAAAAAATGGGATAAGGAGGAATTGGTAAGTCAAATTATTACTTTATACACAAAAGGAAAAACCTATCCACATTAGCCCAGTGGCAAGACACTTTATGACTGTAACATTAATTTAGTTTATCAGGTTTGTAATATTATCATATAGCCACATTCTTAAAAATGAGCCAAACCTATGCATAACTTAAGGCATCAAAGAGCTCCACAGAAAAACCACAGTTTTTCCAACAGCAGGAAGTCTCCTGATAAGTTAGTTTTCAAGGTAATACATAAAGAGGTGTATTCATTTAAAGGCACAAATGGCAACTGAACTACCAGAATGCCCATAAACTCCTGGATCAAACTGGTAAGCCCTTTTCAAAGCATTCCTCTGTAGCTATGCTACACATTTCTCCTATCCCAAAGGTCTAATTACTGTGATTTAGTGAAGTTGAGTGATCAGAGCTGAACAGAATAGAGGTGTATCTCAATTTTCCCAAGTATTAGGTGCTTATCTGCTACTCAAAAGCATTGCCAAGTCATACTTGCTGTCTTCCCTTCACTGGAAAGCAAAGTCCTATTGCTAGACTTTGCCTCCACCTTCCAGTGTCCCCTTATCACTCCTACTGGCTCTAAGGAACTAAATTTTAAGCATTTCATCAGGAAGATAATCCTTTTAAAAAATACATTAGTATTATATTTGTTTGTAAAAATTAACATAATTAATCCTCCCTGTGCTCACTTTAGAAAATAAACATTAGTTATATTTCTTGCCCTCTAAAAATGGAATTAGTTGTGTTTGTTTCTGGACTTATTTATAGTCCAGACCATTCTGGTCTCTTTATAGCATAAGCTGCCAAGGGGCAAGATGCATGCCTATCACTTCTTTTGCATGTTCCTACAGAATTTACTACTGGACTGTCATAGTGGTCTTTTAATAATGTACTGGACTGGCTGAGTGACTACAGTATCTCTCAGCTGGTCCTATATTACACATAAGCAACCACTTCTGAAGGTGTGATCTATAACCATGACAGCAGGCAATACAATAAGATTATAGCTTTAATCGGCCATGATTATGAAATATTTCTTAAGATTCATAAGGGGGGGTGCCTTAGAAGCAGACACAGGTGTGAGGAATACATGCCAGCCCACCTGATGACAGAACAGGCAATGGGACTGTCTCTTCAGATAGATGAGCAAGAAGGAAAACGGATAACACAACTTGTCTTGGAAGCAAGCAGCACGATGAGGCAGTAAAAACCCATCAGCATACATCACCCTATCATGGCTAGTGTCATTCCCAGCCTCTATTAGCCCTCGCTGCATCAGCGCAAGTCCCAGACACTTTATCCTGTTTATAATTGCTGATGAGCAGTAATAAGGCCTCTATGCCTCAGCTCCGTCCGTTCCACTTCGGTACCCACCTATTAGGTAATAACTTTTATTTACAGCCTTGCTTGATGCGCTGTTCTATTAGTACAGCCAGGAACTGAGCGGGGCAAAAAAAAGAGTCTCCTTAATGGGCAGTATCATCGCGAGGCTTAGATGATTTATAATGCAGCTTTGTGGCTCTTCTATCACGCTCCTCTGGTAAGACTGCTCCAGGAAAGCTATGTTTCTAACGTGCTGTCCTCTAAAAGGCACACATGTGCTATGGAGCAGCACCTGAAAGGCATCCCCAGATACATCCCCGCTGCCCCCCACCAAAATCCAAAAGTTTCAAAGGAGGAGAGGGGTATTAAATTCCCTTGATATCCTTTTTAAATAGTGTTGGCTCAGGCATTTTGCCCCAGTGGAGCAATAGAACAGCTAATTAATGGAAGTTCAAGGCTTTTCTCCTTGGTAAGAGTGCAAGCTATGATAAAATAAATGACCATAAATGCAAACACACACACACACACACACACACACACACACACACACACACACACAGAACAGCTATAACTGCATTCAAATAAATAAGCAAACTGAATTTACACAAAGCATGTGGACCACTAGTAACTAGTAGCTCAACACCAAAGCCAATGCTTCTCATACACACACATCCAAAATAGCAGCAAGCCTCATCACACTTCCTTTTCCTTTTAATACTGGAGTGTATTTTTATCCATTAAATGCAAAACTGCCTCTTGACAAGACTGGCACCCTGGCTTGATATTCACTTTTATCAGCTTTTGTTCAGAGGAGAAGCTACCACTTCTTATGAGCAAAATTCAAACAAGTACTCTGAAACAAACCTTTGGCTTCAAGTCCAGCAAACTTAGACATTATTATGTGTCTAGCTGGCCTATAATGCAACCACAGTGATTAGTGGCAATGGGTCCAAACTCTGATTTACAAGTACAGGTAACCTGTAATTTTCCTCTCCCTAAACTTTTCTGAAATCTATACATTGTGTGAAGTGCTTTTAAAATCACCTATTATTCACATATTGACTATCAAATCATCTATTTATACAGTGTCTTACTACCTCATTCTGTTTCTTAATATAAGCAACAATTCAGGCAGATGAAAGTCTTTACAGAAAATAAAAACCAACACAAGAAAAAGCATTTAGCAGGTTATTTCCCTACCCAGTTTTCCATGTACTTGTCAAAAAACATGGAGTATCAGTAAACAGCCACTAAAACATACTAAGATAACCTGTGGCTTGTTTTCTACAATAAAACACAGGAAGACACACCTTTTAGAGAAATGTTTGCAATCCTACCAAATATGCAGTATTCATCTTGTCTCCTACCCCAGGAATCAAATGAACTCTTTTAGGACCCAAGATGATGAGTGCACAAGGTAAAACATTTTTTTAATCCTTTTTTTCTTTGCCATGACAGATTTACTGTTTTGATCTTTCTTCAATGGTTACATTAAATGCTAATAAAAAATGAAAGGTTTATATCTTCCCTAATAGTCTCCTGATGGGAACTTGCATATTACACAAGTAGGTCAAATTTCTAATTTTCTGTCTCAAATGCTGATACTGCAGACCTGAGGGAAAAGCTATACCTGAAGGACCCAGAAGAAAAAGAATGAAAAAGAGAACTGAATTACACTTGAACTCATGCCCAAAGCCACCTCTCTTTAAAGCTCCACAGCATCCTTTCCAGAAGCGCCACAGACAGTATGTAATACTGACCAATACAGCTGGTTGAAATGTTTCCATGAATACTGACTCCACCAGGAGGTAAAACATACAACTGTAGGTATTTCTCAGATTTACAGAGCCACCTCTGATTTAACACTACCACCCTTTAGCTTCTGAATCAATTTAAAATATCTTATATAAACCTAACAACAATGAAACATTTCCCTTTAACTGGCTTCTGAACACTGATGTGGAAAGTGTTCGGCACATCAATCTTCTCTTAACTCCCAGGTGAAAGGGGGTTTCTCCTCTTGTCTTTTTTTTTTTTTTTTTTAATTCTCTTGTCTTTGTAAGAACAGACAATAATATCACAAGCAGATTGAGAGAAGTGAGTCAAGAAAACGTTCTGGGGGAGAACAGGGAAACAGTGAACAATACAAGGGTATCTAGTTCATGTCACTATTCATCACACTGAAAGAAAAACAGGTAACCCAAAAGGATAAACATGGGTTTTCGAGGGGGGGTGGTGGGAAAGGAAAAGGAAAGAAAAAAGAAAAAAAAGTTTTAAAAGAAAAGAAAGCATGCAAGGGCTATACAGTTAAACAGAAATAACATGCTTCTTGTAATAGAGTGGAATTGATGATACTTTCTGCAAAAACTTGCCTTGATGTTTAATGGGACAGTTTCTAGTCCCATCTGCTTTCATCTCAGGCAATACTGTAACTTCCTTATGGCCCCACAAATGGTTATTTTACTTGCTATTCTACTAATTATAATCACATTTTTAACATACACACAGCATTTAAAAACCATCATTTTTCAAGTCTATCAGAGAGAATATTATTTACTCAACATACTTGCTAGAAGAAGAGTAAAACTGAATATAGAATATATTGAATATAGATACGGTAAACCAAAAGGTTGTTGGCAGTACCATTAAGTTTGAAAGTTGCCTATGACTTTTTCCCTATTTTAACTTTCAAAATAAAGAAGCTATAAAATGAAAAAACAAAATCAAGGCACATAAGAGTGGTGAATTAGGTAAGGAGCAATTTCCTTTTTTTCATACACTAAAAAGTCTACCCCTTGATATATTCAACCTAGCAATAGAGTGAAGAGTTGGTTACTGCCTCACCTGGAAGGATCAGGGTCCTTGAGTTAGTTACGGTTCAAGGGTCCTCGTGGAGACAGACCATTTCTCCACAAAAATTCCAGGCAAGACATGGTTCTGTCAATTACAGCTTAAAATTTAAAGTTCATCAATAGCAATCTCCAATAAATGAAACACAAAACAACATATTTCTTTTGCTGTAACTCTCTGTAAAAAAAAAAAAGCTACAGGTCTTTAAACAAGAAATCCTACAAAAAGGCAATAAATTTCCCTCCTGTCCCACAAGGCACTTTAACCATAAAAATATGACCACATAAAATATTCACCTAAATATCCAAATACCTTCCAAATAAAACTATCTAGACCACAGCTTAGATTACAACATTTTGGCTTAAGGTAGAACTTGATAGAAAAGATGAAGGACAAAAGGGAATCTTCCGGTAGTCTGTTACCAAGGAAAATGAACTATTTCTTTCATAATATACTCATTCTTGGCAAGAATGTTGTGAGAATTAACAAGGGAACATGTGCAAACCATTCTGAGCTCTTGGAAAAAAGTGAGTTCTCTCTAGTAATCTGAAAGTATGAAATGCTTTAACTCTCACATTCTAACCAAAAGCAACCTGGGACTTGGCAGCATTTTTCAACCCTTTGCTGACTGTTGATATCACAAAGCCACACGCACCTTCACTTCATTTTTCTCTGCTTGAAAACCACAATGATCAGTGTGTGTGTGTGTGTGTGTGTGTGTTTTCCATCCAAAGATTACAAAGAGTCTAAATGTTAATAGTTCTATGTGGCTAAAAGCCAGCATCTAACAAAAAGCCATTTCTCAGCAAGCTCACAAATACAAACTGATCTTTCATTTGCCACTACTGTTCCTTTTTGTAATCTGCTTCTGAAACTCACAATCCTCACAAAGCAATTTCTAAAAGAGTTCCCCCTCTCATTTTGATGGTTGCAGACCAACCACTCTACACCACTGTCCACCTCTCTAAATTACAATACCCACTGATCAAGAAGTAGTCAGTCACCTGAAATGTAAACAGAGACATAATCAACCATTCCATGTATTAAAATCATATAATAACATGTCTGATGCTAATCTTCATATCTAATTTTCAAAGTACTAAAAAGAAATGACATATTTACTGAAGAGGTCACTAACCTTTTCTGAGTGTAAACACCTATCTAAGACATTTAGCTATGTACCTATATATATGTACATATGTATATAGCTATGTGTATATATATATACACACACATACACACATACACACACACACACACACACACACACACACACACACACACACACACA
>NW_024412394.1:4905664-4917718 GCF_014898765.1 Herpailurus yagouaroundi | reverse complement strand
ACACACACACACACACACACACACACACACACACACACACACACACACACACATATATTTCTCAGGGCACCTGGGTGGCTCAGTCTGGTTAAGCATCCGACTTTGGCTCAGGTCATGATCTTGTGGTTCCTGAGTTTGAGACCCACATTGGGCTCTGTGCTGACAGCTCAGAGCCTGGAGCCTGCTTCAGATTCTGTCTCCCCCTCTCTCTGTCCCTTCCCACTCATGCTCTGTCTCTCTCTCTCTCTCAAAAATAAATAAACATTAAAAAAATAAATAAAATATATATTTCTATGTGTATTTGCTTGCTTTAAAGTATGTGCATGGACTAATATATAATTATGAAATCAATCTGCAAAACAGAAATTTTAAAAGCCTGACATAAAGAGCTTTTACTATTTTCTCCCTATACTTCACAGCCTTTTATATTGTATGCCCTTCTTCAGGGACCACTGACTTAAAGAACCACTTTATTCTAGACTAAGTTACGTATTCTTTTTCTAATTTCACGTCATTATTACGCTAGAGGATGCTTTAGGACCAAATCTGTATGGATAGATTAGCTGGGAAGAGTTGGTATAGTCAGAAGGTCTCACTCTACAGCTCCTAAGAAATAACATGTGGCTGTAAGATAATCTTTTACTGATCATCTATGCCTGAAGCCTGTGTTCTGAGAGACCGTTAGGAGAGCTACTATTACGGTACCCACTGTGGCAGAAGCACTACAGGGCATGTGTTAGAGGCATGAGTCCTATTCTCGAAGAACTTAGACATAAAGAATACAAGACACTGCAGCAACATAACAATAAGTAATTGGTGGTGATTCATAGGAAAAATGCCCAGAATCCCCATGATGAGCAACCTGCTGATTTCAGAACAGAAAGATGGAAACAAAGACAGTCAACCTGTGATTCCCAAAGCAAATCATTTAATTTACCTCTGAAAATCAGGAAGTTCTGCCCTCTAGAGTCAAGCCATTGTGTAAGGCTGAAGTCATCCACCTAGCTCAAGGAGCCTGAGGGGGCACAGATAGGTTTCTTGAAAAGAAGTGCAGCAGGCTGAACCTGATGGCCTTTAATGTCCAAGCTAAGAAATCTCAACTTTCTTTCAGACTTTTTGGAGACGACTTGCATGTTGCATTAATGTCCTTCCAAGCCAGAAATTCTCAATCTCTTTTTAGTTAAGAGGTATGTGTTCCCCCAAAATAAGGCCTGGAAATGTATGACTGAGAGCTCAATGCCTCCCTTATCATTTCATTTGTGGAGACCTAAAAATATTACCCTCCTCAGTTCCTAACATAGTACTGACATACAACAACATAATGTGAACAGAATGTGATCAACATAAAATCAATTAATGAAAGTAGATATGGCAATACATTCTGGTAAATTATAATCTACTCCTTTCTGCCTAAACTACCTATTAATGTAATATCAATACCATGTGTATACAGTTGGCAATCATATACATATAATCTTTAGTGACAGCACCTACCCTTACTGAAGACCTATTATGTGAGCTTTATGCATAGTATTTCTCACATCAAACCTACGAGACAGATTCATTATCCATTTTACAGATGAAGAACAAATTTTGAGAGGTTAACTTATTTACTCAGAATCACATTTTGTAAATGGTCAGGCTAGGATCTGACACCTGATTTGCTTCTAGAACTCACACTTTTATTATTATTTTTTTAAGTAGCCTTCACACCCTGATCTCATGACCCTGAGATCAAGACCCGAGTTGAGATCAAGATTCAGACACTTAATTGACTCACCCAGGCACCCTGTAGAACTTGCATTTTCAAACTACTTCACAAAATGCTATGTTTCAAAATCTTGTGTTTCTCTATCTCCATAATTCATCAATGATATGCTTTTCCACAGTGTGGCTGGGAGTATAAGTAATTACAATAAAATGCAATACCCAGTGACGTTATATTGCAGAAAACAACAATGGCTTTAGCATCTCAAAGATCTGTGTTCAACAAAGTGGCAGTAAACAGGGGGAGGTGGGTGGGGCAATGAGCGAAAACAGGTGGTGGGAATTAAAGAGTACACCTAGCATGGTGGGCACTGAGTGATGTACACATTTGTTGAGTCACTATATTGTAAATCTGAAACTAAAATAATACTGTATGTCAACTATACTGGAATTAAATTTTAAAACTTAATAAAAAAAAAAAAGATCCATGTTCAAGTCCTGACTCTTACTAGTAATATTACCACCCCAGGAATATACTTAACTTTCTGAGTGCCCATTTATGTCATCTATAAAGGAGAAGTAATTATCTTGCAGAACTGTTCTGAAAATGAAATGAGTATGTATGTAAAGCATATTGAATGGTACCTGGTAATGTAGTAAGCATGCAATAAACACTGTTACTATGTTTGGATATATGAAGCAGAACAGAGGAAACAGATATGCCTAGAAAATGAAGCACACAAGTACATGATATTCAGGAAGAGTTCCTGCTAGTTTCAGTGTCTAAGCTGAGCATGAGCCTCCTTCCTAAGTCTCTGAGGATGACTCAAGGTACTTGAGGCCCATTCCCTGACTACCTCAACATGTTAGTAGTGCCAATGGTAAAGTCTGCCCTGAGATCAAAGACTGAAAGGAAAGAAGAAAGACTAAAGTGTAGTGTGCATGTGAAGTGCTGAGATGAAAGGGCTCTGAGTGTTTCCAAGCTTCTGGCTGAAGTGGGTAGGAAGCTGGCTCTCTGACTTCTTACTGGCTGGTCGGGATGGCCTGTCTTACCCCATGACACAGCTCACTTCTATCTTAACCACGAACTACTGAGGGGAGCTTGGGTTCTGGGCACAGAAAGGATGAGAGCATGCCAGGACTATCTCACACCTTGCCTCAATACTAGTATAGGAGAGTAAATTTAAGTTCCTCAGAGTTCAATGCCTGGATCTTACTCTAAAACTGTGCAAGGACAGGCCTATTTCAGGTTTAACATCAAAACTATGAGCATTTAAAGGGACTGAGGTTTCAGTTTAACTTTGTACACAGAAATAGTTTGTGCTATTTCTACTGGGGAAAAGGACTTTGTGACCTTTAGAAAAACAATATAATTACTTTGACTCCTCAAAATATAATCTTTAAGTTATTTTAAATAGTAGGCAGCATTATTAGAAAAGGCAAATATTGTTTAAAGTAAATGAAGCTACAGACTAAGGGAGCAATGGACATTACGACTGTTCTTTAGAAAGTTGTAAGATTCATGACTTCATGTCTAATAAAAATGTCACAGATGCACAAAGATGTTTTTGGGATTCAATGCATCTAAAAAGAATGACTTCAGCATACCTCTGGCTTTAAGACAAATGGAAAAAAAATTTCTAAAACTATTAGGATACTACAATTATCAAGTTAAAACGTTGATTATCTGTACCACAACTTCTTTCACCTTCCACCTCCATTGTCTAAACAATGTTTTTTTTTTTTCAGTAGGTCCAAGACAGACAAATTAGACACATGCCAGAAACTAGGCAATTACTTGTATTTTCTGTATGTTTCATGTCTTAATAGTATTCTTCAGATATTAGGAAGTAGGTAAATTTTCATGTCCACCTTCTTGGTTCTAGCTGCCAGCATTAACTCATTCTGACCTCTAAGAGCACCACTGTGACCCCCTTTTCACTCCACTGCCACTCCCAGAACTTAGCACATAATAAATACATCACCTTCACAACTGATGTAAGAAATTAGAGAATGCCCTGGCAAAGACACCATGTTTAAACCAGTAACTAATTTCTGTGAAGAATCCAGATAAGAATGAATCCAGATAAGAATGATGTACATACCTGTACCACAGGATCTTTTGGTTGGTGTGATTAACGAGACATGAGCTGTGTCTGTGCATGGCCCACCTAGAAACAGAAAGGCAGGCACATCAGTCAGGACATATCTTCTACATGCCCAAAGTTGCTATCCTGGATAAAGAGAAACCTAAAAAGGCAGGGATCAACCTGCAAATATGCATGAAGAGGGGCAGTAGGAAAGATGGTGGTGGTAGCAGAAGGCTAATTTCTAAGGACCTAATTTTAGCTCAGCAATTTAGACTACAGGTCCACAGTCTTTCTAAATTACAACATGCTTTTCATAAAAAATTATTGAGTTCCATAATGTTCAGAAGTTAAGGATATAATTTTAACTAGAATTCTGATGCAGGTGAGAGAAAATTACCCAAAAGTTTGGGAAGATGAGTTTTTCCACAAAGCAATAAGCAGGAGCACTCCCTCTTAAGTTGATCTCGGCAGTCACCCTACCTTTAAATTTATTGTATTTAATAAATGGGCAATAAATTGCCCATAGCCTTACTTAAAGAGGGAGAACACCCAAAGGAACAAAACACTGCTTTACAGAAGAAATAAGGATCATTTTAATATATAAAGAGAGCATTACTGAACAAGGAAGAATATATCTAGTTCAATTATAAGACTATGATAGAAAGAGGGGCTTTTATGGAATCTTGTGAGCCCAGAGATCTAGTAGATAGACATAATTCAAGAGTATGCAAGAGATATAGTCAGTTTATATACTGGGTGAAGGCTTGAAAAGCAGTAATTTCATTCTGCACAATCAGGACCATCAACAAATTCTTAAGTTGATATTGATATATATACCCCAACACTCCCATATTGGAGACCACACCCTACCTTCTGAAAAAGGAAGTTACTGTATAAACATAAATACTATTGGTTCTTGACATACCCTAGGAAGGGCAGTGGTGGTGATCATAAAAGAGTAAAACAGGCAAATGTTACACTATTCTGAAAAGGTTCCTCAGGTGATGATGACTAGCAAAGGGATACATGGTTTCTTGGCACAGCTGTAAGCCAATAATGACAAGACTTCCTATCACTGAAGTTACCCACTGAAAAGGAAGGAAAGGTGAAAGAGCTCTGAGCCCTATCCTAGAGTTCATGCCACCAACATCCATAGGTTTAGGGACCTGGAGATCCCACGTAAGAAGTTCATCATTAGTTCCACCCTTTCCTACCCCAACACCATAAGAGCAGCAAACCTTAGTGGGTGTAAGACGACACAGAGGGGAAACAGAAGGGAGGAAAAACCAAGCAGGTGTATTGTTAATGTCAAACAGGTCTTAGTAAGTCCTACTATTTGTCACCACATGGGTTAGTCTCATGCTCAAGGAGTTTATACTTTTGTTAGGAAGACAAAATTTGTGTAAAGAAAAAACAATACATAACAGCAAAAAAGAGCTGAATGGGAAATGATCAAGTACCAAACACTATGTAACAAATAATAAATGCTAAATGTAATCAGGAAGAATGTTATCTATCACTGGCCAGCATCACCTGGAAATACATCTCAAGAATTTGAAAATGAAGGACTGAAAATTAGAAAGGCCAAAAAAGCAAGACATTTCAATTAAAATTTTTTCTACAAACATCACAAACTAGAGAAAGCTCAACATACTAAAATTCCAGAGTCCAAATGGGCAACTGTGACATGACAAATAGGCAACATGAAGAGAAACGGGCTGCCGGAAAACGGATACAGATCCCACATCCATAAGAACCCTCTTGACACTGGCTTCTATAGTTCCATAAATAAGTTAGCTTTTTCCTCCATGTGAGGTTTTTGATTTTAGTTTTGTTTTTTGTTGTTGTTGTTGTTAATCGAAGCATTTTGATTTCTGGGAAATGATAGGCTGTTACAGAAGACTCCATTTAAAGTCCTGCAGCTACTCCCTACTTGCTCAGTAATCCTGGGTAAGTTTAATAAAAAACATGGACGTCATAAATTGCCCATAAGCCACAGTGTTGATGAGATCATCTGTACAAAAAGACTTCATAAACTATAAAGCTTTATATTATGTATCATCACTTTCTCTTCCACCAGATTTTATGCTCCCAAGAGCCAAGACCTACTTTGTCATCTACTCTTGGGTCATGACAATGTCAACAGTGGGCAATTAATAGTGTTTATTAAGTGACCACTGCAAGCTGCTTGATGAAATCGGGAGAGTGCATTTTTTAAAAGCTTTTTCTTTTTTTTTTAATTTTTTTTTTCAACGTTTATTTATTTTTGGGACAGAGAGAGACAGAGGATGAACGGGGGAGGGGCAGAGAGAGAGGGAGACACAGAATGGGAAACAGGCTCCAGGCTCTGAGCCATCAGCCCAGAGCCTGACGCGGGGCTCAAACTCACGGACCGCGAGATCGTGACCTGGCTGAAGTCGGATGCTTAACCGACTGCGCCACCCAGGCGCCCCTTTAAAAGCTTTTTTTAAATTGAGGTATTAAAGAAAATACTAGAATGAAGCACGTAAATCTTAAATAGACACAGTGAAGGGTTTTAACATATATATATATATATATATATATAGTTGTTATATATATATAGTTGTTATGCGTGTGTGTATATATATATATATACACACACACGCATAACAACTATCAGATAAATATACTAGAACATTTTCAGAATCCAGAAAGTTCAAAGGAGCATTTTCAAGATACAGATTCCCAGACCCAGACTCTGGAAATTTTGATGCAAAAGGTTCGGGTGGGCACAGGAAGCAATTTTAGTGCACATTTTAAAACCAGCTGAACACAATGTAAATATTAACAACCCAGTCAGTTCTAATCTCTGATAACATTTTCTTTAACTCCCAGCTCAATATCTGGCCAAGATCACAGAGTACCCACAGCATCGCAAGCTGCACAGAGCACAAGAGTCAATAACAACCTAACTAATGGAATACTTTTTTAAAAGGATATGACATAATTCATCCAGTAAAATTATGAGAGAAGGGAGAAATTGGTCACATCAAGACCCCTAAAGAAATTTAGCTGGGACTCATGACTTAACACTCCCATGTTTACAAATGTAATCTTTACCTCAATCTGTAGATTGAGAGCTGATCCTTTTTAAAATTCCTAATGAATGAATTTCTGTAGGCTTTGGCAAATACGCAAATAACTTTAAGGCTACCTAGCATATCTCAACATGCATCATCATGAAAGTGTTCTCCAGAGAGCTTGTTAAACTAACAACCCAATCCAATGTATTCACTACATTATAATAAACTACAAATAGAACCATAGTTGAGCCAAAACAAATTGACAGCATGAGTAACTGGCAGTGATAATATATCCCAGCTTTGATAATTGGACAATATTATAAACAGAAAGCTTGGAATTAAGTTTGGTCTGGCAGACTATAACCTATGAAACTCTTTAAAATCCAAAACAGATGCATATGAGCACCACACATATATTCTACACTAATTGTGCTGTCATACAAAATTCCTTTACTCTCACATAAAAGGAAGAGTCACAGGAGATATTATCTACCTTTACACAATTACAGATCTTCCTCAACTTACGATGGGGTTACGTCCCAAAAACCCATCATAAATTGAAAATCCTAAGTTGGAAATGCATTTAATACACCTAACCTACTGAATATTCTAGTTAGCCTAGCTTGTTTCTTAAATGTGCTCAGAACACCTACATTAACCTACAGCTGGGCAAAATCATCTAACACAGAGCCTATTTTATACTAAAATATTAAATACCCTGTCTAATTTATTGAATAGCGTACTTACTGAAGGTGAAAACCAGAATGGTTGTATGGGTACAAAATGGGTCTAAGTGTATTGGTTGTGGACCCCTGTGATGGTGAGGCTGGGGGCTGTGTTCATTGCAGCTGCCCAGCATCACGAAAGGGTACTGTAGCATGTATTATTAGCCGAGGAAAAGATCAAAATTCAAAATTCGAGTATGGTTTCTATTGAATTCCTATGGCTTTTTCGCTATCGTAAAGTCTAAAAATCATCCCAAGCTGAACCATGTTAGTTCAGGGACCACATGTAATTCCAAATCAACTCTGTTAAAATGAATACAGAAAATTAAGGACCACTCAAGGGGAATCTTTTCAAGTTTTTGTCCACAACAATAAAAATATAACATGGGTGCCATGTGGTTATAGCAAACAAAATAATTTTGAGAGCTGATGGTGAGGGTCAAAGTCAGGGCACCTGTTCATCAAATAATGGAGCTGGCTTTTCTTTACTGGGCTTTCTAATGCCTGAGGGAAAGGCAGCATATGGTCAAGTCATTGTAAATCCTGCTCTTATTTTTGGCCCTACCTCCTCTCCTTTCCAAGCAGCAGGGTAGACAGAGCTAATAACTGAAAAGCAAGGTGAGGAAGCCTCTTCACGACTGGGTTCTATAAGTGAATAACGTGTGTGTATGTGCATGTGTGTTATGTGTTGAGTGGGATCATGGTTAGGAAATGAAATGTATTTCAAAGCACAGCATGATTCACACCATTACTGTCTAGTCTACAGTAGTGGCAATTGAGTTCAGAAAAATAAGTTTTGGGTTTTTGAATATGAAAAAAAACAAACACCATAGTTAAAGTTCCTTCTTTAATAACAGGCTCTCTGCGAATTCTGAACCAGATGATATCAAGATTAACCAACCTAAACTAACTTTTAGACAGTCACTGAGAGTACTTTTTTGCTTTCTTTTGCTAAGACATATTAAATATCTGTTTTTTCAAATCTCTTCACTATCTGCTGATATTTAATAACAGACTATAATTGTGCATTTGATATTACATCCAGAGGACTTTTTACTAAGTTTCAATAATTTAGAGTCTGGAACTTCAAGTAAATAATGTTTGTGGTAGCTTGTGGTTTGTGGCCACAAGTCTGAACACACTATTTTGTCTTCTAGGGGATGTTTCTATTCTTGTGTTAAAGGTGTCCTACATAACGTAGCACTATGGATTGCATTTGCAATTTCACATGAGAGGCATGAAATAAAATTCTTCGACTATATTCCCAACAAGAGATCTTTATAACTGTTTCTAATAAGGTAGTGGATTTTCTTAGAGAAGCAGTACTAACTTCAGTCCTGTACAGTTGAAGGGTCAAATCTGCATACTAACTTCACTGTAACTTGCAAAACCAGAAGGACTGAATGAAGGTATCCCATTAATTATCAACATTCAAATTTCAAACTGAAGTAGAACTCTTAAATTTTCTGTCAGATTCCTATAGAGTTACTGAGTATGTCAAAAAAACCTCTGAGCTACCTATGTAGTAGTCAATCTCAGACTGGTTGAAGTCTGTGACTCAAGGAGGAAGTAGAGAACACAGGCTTAGAGGCAGCTGTGTTTAGGATTGCAATCATCTTAGGCACTCTAAATCTAAGGCTGAATAAATACAGAAAAACAGTATTTCTCCTTAACCCCGAAAATAGAGATGAACAATCTACCCAGAAAGGTTTTGTTAAAACAGCTGCGATGACTGGTTATTTTTGGCTTCTGGATCCACTAGCCCTCATTGGCTGCAGGTATACCATGTGTTAAAGCACATCAATTAGGAAAAATGGACTGTTCTTCATGGTAACTGCAAAACATTAATACACAAAAATAGCCATTCCTTTTGCAAATTTATAACACTTCAATATTCTTGCTTAATTAACATGACATTTACATAACAGTATCTAATTAATTTCCAACTAAAGGCACTATGGGCTAATTAGAAATGCATCATCCTTTTTTAACCAGCTTGTCAATTCCACTCTATCATAATCTGCACATTGTTTACCTTGCAGCATCTCACTTTCCTAGGCTCAGTGTTCAAAAGGTGATCTCTGACAACAGATTCAAGAGCTACAATTCTCCTCACTCTCAAGAGATTTATAGTATCTTATCAAGAGTTTTTTGATGAGACAACTCAAAGAAAAAAAAAAAGCAAAAAACAAAAAGCCTATGCAACAGAGATAGTGAAATAAACTCTACATTGTCTCCTGATGTGGCTATATTAAGAATGTAAAACTATCTTTTAAAAATATTCAAAGAATCTACATTTCTTTTGCAATAAGATATTCCTTCTCTAAAAAGCCTTCAATACACACACAGACACTTAAAACAGTAAATGGTAAGAAATGACCAGTAAGAAATGAATATCAAGGACAGATCAGAATGCATAAGAAAATAAGTCATCTCCCCTTCAGAAAAAAGTCAACCTCACCCTAAACCTGCAAATCATGAATTGTTTTAATCAGAAAGAACACACCTAATCTATCTACATAATTGAGTTTGAAAAGCACCCATTGATTAAAAACAAGGATACATAAAGATACAATGAACGGAAATCTAAGTATACAGAAAATCTTCAGCACAGATAATAGCCCTCCCATTTCTCCAAATGAAACTTTCAAATTAAACCATTTACAAAGCTTGTTACAGAATCTAAGTGTTAATCTCTCAGTCAGAAGTTCTAATCCTAATTTACTGCATGATCTCTCGCACCATTTAGATCTAAATTAGGGATTCATGAGAAGGGGATTTTCAAAGTGGGTCACAAGTTGCAATTGGCAGATATCTATTCTGCTTATAAAGGGCTTCTCAACAAAATTTCATTACCATTCTACCCCTGCTCCCCTAAATAAGTATCATGCTGGGCAGCTCTGCAAATGTTACTGTATGTTTGTGTGTGAGTATGCTTATTAGCCTATTTGTCCAATAGAGATAAAATTAAAAATCCTCCCATACCACCTTCCCCAGAGAGCAGCACTACAAGCAAAATGAAATCAGTATGCTTTCATTCACCTAGTACTGATGGACTCTTACAGGAGTTAAAGTGGACATCCCTGCTGGGGCCAGGGAATGTGTTTTGGAAGAAATACTCTCATGACCCAGCAATGGCCTTAAATGGAATGAGCCTCAAGGGCAAGGGTAAAGTCTGACTCATTTTAGTAATCTAGCACGTTAGGTTTTCAAAAATGTATTTTCCACTGCTAAATGAAAATGACTCAGGCCAAAAGCAGTTACTGAACATACATAACTATTCAGAAGGGAAATGGAACAATTTTAAAAATAGTTGATTTTCACTATATTTACATGTGGATATAGCACAACAGTTCTCATTTTAGTCTTGGGAACTTTTTACACTTAAAAATTATTAAGGACACTAAAGAGCTTCTGGTTATATGGGGCATATCTACTGATATGTACCTGATCTGAAATCAAAACCGAAAAAATTTAAAAACACAGCTTCACTTAAAATTCACAAAATAATTACGTGTCAACATAAAAACATACCGTTTTAGGAAAAGCAATTACACATTTTGAGAAAATTATGAAGAGTTGTCTTAAAGGAAGACATCTGAATTTTCATATCTACATTCAATTTTAAATGAAGGATATCACGAAAAACCACCCTTCACACAGATACACAGTGGGAAAGGAAGGCCCTTATGGTGCCCTGAGTCGCTCTTGGGGACTTTATAGGTCCTTGGGCCACACTTTGAGGAGGACTGGTATAGAACAAAAAAAATGAATCTAAAGGTTAATATAATTTCCAATTTCTCCATACTTTCCTCACATATCAGTTGGTTTATTCTCGTCTTGCAGAGACCAACTGGATGCACTAGTAGTAAGTAATAACAGTAAAACACTGAGCTCATTCTCAACAAAATGTTCAATATTTAAGCAAATACAGAAAGGCAAGGGGGTAGCAGAATAAACTCTGTGGTCATAATTTCAACCAGGACATTTTGTTTCTGATGCTTATATACTAAGAGTAAAAACGTGTTTCAAGGAATTCAAAAAATTCTGAGCAATTAAATGTTTGATTTCAGTTTTTCAGATGTGATCTCTCAGAACCCCTTATGATCAGAACAGAGCTTCCAATACATTAGGAAACTGACAAACATCCAACATCATATCCAAATGTGATAAAGTCCAATAGCAATTAACATTGAAATTCTAAGATACCACCATCTTAGGGATCAAAACTAGAACCCTTTTGGGGCACCTGGGTGGCTCAGTCGGTTAAGCATCTGACTTCAGCTCAGATCATGATCTTGCGGTCTGGGAGTCCAAGCCTGGCTGTCAACTGTGCTGACAGCTCAGAGTCTGGAGCCCAGTTCAGACTCTGTGTCTCCCTCTCTCTCTCTGACCCTCCCCAGCTTGCACTCTCTGTCTCAAAAATAAACAAACATGGAAACACACACACACACACACACACACACACACACACACACACACACACAC
>NW_024412394.1:4826796-4905654 GCF_014898765.1 Herpailurus yagouaroundi | reverse complement strand
CACACACACACACACACACACACACACACACACACACACACACACACCAAAAACTAGAACCCTTTTTTGAGAGGTCCAAATATCACCTAGCTAAAAGTTCTATTTTTAGATACTTCTTTCTCTGTGATAAAACTTATTTAATATGGATATGAAATCAGGAGCTGTCACTTCTTCAATTTAGGCTTCAGTTCTAACTCTTTACAGGCATAACTAACGCCCAACACAGATTTCTGTATTTGCATTTTACCATCAACATGAGCACGAATCTCATAACATTAATGGAGAAACCACTCAGCAATTATAAGAGCTTTTATTTTTGACATCATAGTTCAGCTACCAAAGATGCTCTCCTAAATCTTGGCCTACGTCAGCAACTGAAAGGCTGCAATGCCCTCCTCAGAAAGAAGTTACTTGTGCATGTTCTTTGTAAGACACTTTAGATAAAATGGAAAAAGACATTATTTAGGCCACAGATACGCCCTGTGGACATTTAAAAAGAATTCTGAATGCAGGTGCCTTCTTCCTTGGCCTTTGGTGAACCTCTCCTATAGGTAGCTGCACACTGCTGTCAATGTGTTCACAGTGACATTGGTTGTAAGGTACCTGCGTCCAACCTCCTTGTTCTACAGAAGCAAACGCTAGCAGGTCTTACCAATGGGACCTCTCTTTGCAAAAACAGAGCCACAATTTGAATTATGTAGAGAAGTGTTTATACTGATATTTTGAAATTTAAAAACTTCCTCACAAAGATGGCATCCTGTTTCTATTAAACCAAAAAATTGTCCTTTTGATAGATCAAAAAGTGAAATGGTTTATGAAATTACAGACCACGTGAATATAAAACATAAAGTATATATGTAGTCACTTTTTGGCACTGGCAGCTTTGAATTTTAAGAGAGAAGTTCACAAACACAATTAAAATATAAAGTTAAAATAACCACTTTTAACACATCCAAATAGATAGCCCTATTAGAATACGATTTTTTCAGCCAAACGCTTCTGTCATAACAAAACTTAGATTTAGTTTCAAATTGACACTGTCACCCATTACTTGTATCAACGCAAAATAAAAATATGACAATTGCAAAGGGCTAAAGCTGTGTGAAATGTAATTGTTCACTGTGACCTTTACTTTCACAGCAAAGTACAGAATACTTCACTTAATAAGAACATAAAACAAAAATCTGCATTTGCAAAGAGGGGGGCAGTGATCATGTTGCTTCAAAACCTAGTCTGAATATCAGTAACTGTATAATCTCATAGGTGCCTGAGGAAATCTTTATGGGAAATAAACCTTTCAGATTTGTAGACTTCTTAAGGGAGCCTGAAAAATGAGTATTTAAAATCTGCTAGTTTTCTGTATGGCAAAGGGGAATCCTAAAGGGGGAAATTGAAGTGATAAAAGAAATACTTATAAGCAAAAACTGTTACTTCACAAGCAAGTGGCTATTTGCATAGTTAAAAAAAAAAAAAAGACATTCTTCCATTATTCCAAATCCTGGTGGATAAAAGAAATTAACTGTCACTACAACAAGGCAACCAAATTTCAAAATTTGGTAGGGAAACTGCCTTTTCGAGGTGCTTCATCTTGGGGTTACTGAATGGCACAGTCACAGAAAATAATAAAAGAACATTAAATAGCTGTTTCAAATCAGGTTCAGGCAATAGCACACTTCTCTTTAATGTGCCAAAACACATGAGTTTTCCAAAAGTTAAGAATTAGAAAACTTTTCTAAGTATTTAAATTAGTAAGCATTTACTAAGTACTGCCTTGCCAAGCACTATGCTGGGTGCTCTGGGGAAAAGCAAAGCAACATATAATAAAGTCTTCACTAATTCTGGACTTACCCTCTAAGTTGGTACAAGGAGATGACATTATTTTGTCAAAAAGATAACCAAAACAATATGTGATTAGATGTTACAGGTAGGCAGTGGAGGAATTCCTTGGAGGAAGCAATTAGTGTTGATAAAATGGTTTTGAGATGGCTTCCACGAGCACGAATAAAAATGGTTAAGACAAGTGCCAGGGCATCTTCTGAGGACACCAAGGGTCTAGCATGGTTCAGAGCTGAACATCACTGCTGAAATGGGTAGCCTGGTCAGATACAATCAATGAGCGTCCAGATTATAGTGGAGGATGCCTGATACAGAATTAAGAATCTAAATGACCAGATGATGATAAACCAACTAAAGAATTTCCTTTCTTGTTTAACATGCTTTCAATGGGAGGTTCTTGTGACAAACTTAAGGACTAGGACAAGAGTAGAAGATATGGCTATAATGCTGTAAAAACACAATGGTGGCAGTGACAACTTTCCAGACCTTTAACATCTCTCCATTAACTAGAAGATCATAAACAAAGAAATTAGGTAATATAACCAATATCAGTGAAATTAAGAATAAGACTTAGTTTGTGACTCTAAAGCTAATAAATGAGTGGTGCCTGGGTGCCTCAGTCAGTTAAGTATCCGACTTTGGCTAAGGTCATGATCTCAAGGTTCATGAGTTCAAGCCTTGCTTTGGGCTCACTGCTGTCAGCACAGAGCCCGCTTCGGATCCTCTATCCCCCTCCCCTCTGTCTTCCCCTCCCCGGCCTCAAAATTAAACAAACATTTAAAAAATATTAAAAAAAGTAAAGTTAATAAATGAAAGTTATGCATTCCAAGAAATTTAGAAGAATAGATGAAATGGATGTTTTTAATATCAAAATTGACTTTAAATAAGGTAGAAAATATGAAAAGTCCAATATCAGATATCAGGCAATCAGCTTTATGAATAAGTTTTTCCAGCTTTCAAAGAATAGACACGTTACATAATGTGAGAACATAATACAAAAACCTGCTTAGAGCACAGGAAAAGATGAACAGCTTTCTATGAGATTAATGTAACTGATGCCAGAACTAGACAGGAATAGCATGCCCACAATAATATAAATACACATATACATAAAATTAACTCACTTGTTAAAAAGGAGTAAAATTTAAAATAAAATTAGCATTTTGAACCCAGCAGTATACTGAAAGAACTAGTAGAGTTTAATTCAGGGAATGCAAAGATAGTTTAATGCTGGAAATCCATTAAATTAAGAGATTACATATTAAAAGAGAAATCCATTTGATCATCTCCAAAGATGCCCCCACCAAAGGTATTTTATAAAATTCAACACTCCTCTCTGACTTAAAAATAAAAAGTGAGCAAGCTATAAATAAAAGAATTTCCTTCAACTGGTAAATAATAGCTACAAAAACAAAAACAAAAACGCCACCACAAATACTAAACCGTGAAATGCTACTAGAAGTAGTCCTATTAGAGTTAGAAATGAGAAAAAGAAAAATATATAAAGCTGGAAGGGAGAAAATCTTGTAATAAATGTTTAAGATTTACAAGAAGAAATGATAGGTGTTTACTCAAAAATATATAAGATTTGAATAAATGAAAACAAACAATATTCCTATGAGAAGGCCCAATAGTGTATTAAAATGTCAATTATTTCCAAATAAATCTACGTATTCCATATAATCCTAATCAGAATCACACTGTAATTGTTAATACAGCTTGACAAGCTGACTATAAATTCATCAAGAAAATACAAAAGAATAGCTAATATAATTTAGAAAAAAAAAAATAAAGGGGACTAGCTCTACCAGACATCATTACATACCACAAAGATATATTCCAGTTTTAGGAATATACAAGTAGACAACTGGAATAAAATAAAAGAGCCTAAAAACAGATCTGTGTTTATATAATATTAATGGAATTACAAACCAGGCCTATTTAATAAATGGTTTTGAGATCACTGGTTCTCCATTCAGAAAAATTATAAAGGTAAATCCTTATACTCCTATCATATACAAAATGAATTCCAGATGGATTCAAGAGCTAAATATAGAAAAAGATAAATTATAAAAGTATTAAAATACATTAAAAAATATTTTTATAACCCTGTAGCAAAGAAAGCCTTCTAAGAAAGACACAACCCTAGAAGACAAAAGACCAACAGACTTAACTTTAAAAAACCTGTAAATTTTCAACTAAAATTTCAGACACCCAAATCAAAATTAAAAGCCAAGTGACATACTAGAAGAAAACATTTGCAAGATACGTAACAAAGACTTATGAGTTCCTACAAATCAGTAAGGAAAAGAGTTAATAAAAAAAATAAATAAGCAAAGAATAGAGATAGGCAAATCACTGGAGGCATGAACAGTTAACAAATGTGCAGCAGTGCTCAATCTCAGTATCAGGAGATGTCAGGGGAATGCAAATTAAAATGAGCTATTCTTTTGCCTACTGTCTCCTCCCCCCAGAACACCTAACAACGGTAAAAGTACGGGAAACACTCAAATACCATTCTTAGGGGTATATTTGATAATGTCATTTTGGAAATTAATTTGGGCCATGTATATCAAAAGTTAAAATATATATATACATATTCTGATTCCTTAGTTCCTCCTTCATGTATTCATCATGGAAAAATGACACATGCACCATTAGTCATGTACAAAAATGTCTACTTCACATGGCTTATAGACAAATGTTAGAAAGTCTCAAAAAAAGAGAAGATAATAAAAATATGAAATACTATGCAACAGCTTAAAAAGAAGTAGGCAGATCTTTATGTATTGATCTGACAAGATCTCTAAAATATACTGTTAAATGGAAGAACAAGTTATAAACAATAAATGGAATATGCACTCATTTGAATAAAAATGAAGAAAATTGGGGAACCTGGGTGGCTCAATAGGTTGAGCGTCCAACTCTTGATTTCGGCTCAGGTCATGATCTCAGGGTCCTGGGTTTGAACGTTGGGCTCTGTGCTGAGCATAGAGCCTGTTTAAGATATTTTCTCTCTCTCTCTCTCCTTCTCTCTCTGCCCCCTCCCTCCCTCCTTCCCTTTCCCTTTCTCCCTCCATCTGCTCCTCTCCCCTAACTGCATGTTCTCTCTCTTAAAAAAAAACGTTTTTAAAAATGAAGAAAATCTTTATGTATGCCAAAATACATATAACTTGAAAAAGAATGTATAACCCAAAATGAATAAACAATGGTTATCTCTGGAAAAAATGGGAATTTAGCGGGGCTTGGGGATGGAGATATAAAAGAAGTATTTTCACCTTCTATTCTATATAAACCTGAATGTTTATTGTGTATTGTGTATGTTATTGCTTTACTTGTGTACTTAAAAAATAGGATTTATAAATCTTTTAAGAAAAAAAAAGCCATCAAATGAGTAATTTAAAAATCATTGTTTTGCTTTAATTTGGTCTTTATTTTGACTACTTGTTGAAGGTCACATGATCCTATAAAGTGCCTCAACAAGTTTCAACCCAGATAACATTATGGAATAGAAATAATTTCAGTAAGAAAACACTGCTAAACTGCTCAAGTCCTGCTTTTTGACAGGGATTAATTTAATGATTCCATACATTGATTCCTGGTAAATTACAGCCATTCAATTTGATACATCATATAACTGTACATTATCATACTGTACTGCAAAGTATCAATCTTTTTAGTACATAGCCATAATAAAAGCAGAATGCTTCAGAGAATCAGCTCCAGGATAAATAAATGCACTAAAAAAAAAAAATACCTTTAAATTAAAATCAAAAGAGACATTTAAAGTTTGGGCATTCTTCATTATGGGAAAGAATCTTCCACTTTGAGACTATTATATATCAGAAAAGCTCCATCTGTTGTATAATTATCTCTGATAAACGGCCTGATGCTTCGAGCTTCATTAGAGAAAAGGGAAGAGAAAGACACATACAGAAAGACTATGAATAAATCTCCCCACCGTATTTCACTTAAAACCAGCCCAGCAGGAAGTCATAAAGTATTTTTTTAATAGGTAATATTTTCTAAATGTTCTACTAGAATAAGCCAGCCTGTTTTGCCCAATATCGATCTGGTTTTCTGAAGTAGGCATAGTCCAAAAAAGGGAAAACTAGTTTCGCTGAAAGATTATTAGAAATTTAATTGGTAAAAACAAACAGTCTAACTACTTGGTGGCTGTGATATTCATTTTTCAGGGGACATTAATTTAACCACAGATAAAGAATGTTCGCAAATTTCTACTTTGGGAATCACTGTCATAATTAAAAGAAAATCCAGCCAGCACTTGGAAATGAAGCTTTAATCATTAACAATCTTCATTAACATTCTAGTTAGTATGGTTCTCACTTTTTCTGTATATTTTCTTTTGGCTATAACAAAAGCATCTCTTGGGTGGATGCAGTAGAGGAGAATATGAAAAATCTGGAGTATTATAGATGAAAAAGGCCCAGAGCTGAGTGCTAGTCCTGTCATGTGACTCAAGGCAAATTAGCATGCAAACCTTTTTCTCAGCTGTAGAATAATAGGAAGAATAGCTGCCCTGCCTACGTTGCACACGGTCAGAAAGATCCAGGAAAATAATATTTGTTAAAGTGCTCTGCTAAACAGGGGTTAGCAAACTTTTTCTGTAAAGAATCACTGGGTCTTTGTAGCAACTACCCAATTCTGCCATTGTAGTGCAGAAGTAGTCATAGACATAATACATAAATGAATGAGCACGTCATATTCCAATAAAACTTTATCAACACTGAAATTTAAATTTCATATAAGTTTTACATGTCACAAAATATTGTTCTTTTGACTTGTTTTCAATCATCTAAAATCATTACAGGCCACACAGAAACATGTGATAGTCTAGATGTGGCCCATGGGCCATATTTTGCCAATTCCTCTTATAAACAATAGTTTTATATATGTGGTGGCTGCTGTTTATTTCTTAGTATGTGCCTCTACAGAGCTTAGGAAAAGTATTCTGTATGAGGTGGGCACTCTCTAACTGCTGGATTAGAATGTCAGAATATTTGTGGGGCGCCTGGGTGGCTCAGTCGGTTAAGCGTCCGACTTCGGCTTAGGTCATGATCTCATGGTCCGTGGGTTTGAGCCCCGCGTCGGGCTCTGTGCTGACGGCTCAGAGCCTGGAGCCTGTTTCAGATTCTGTGTCTCCCTCTCTCTGTGACCCTCCCCCATTCATGCTCTGTCTCTGTCTCAAAAATAATAAACGTTAAAAAAAAAATTAAAAAAAAAAAAAGAATGTCAGAATATTTGAAAACAAGCCCATTTCTTGCCATCACTCTTTCCTAGGTATGGATTTCAACTGTTTGAGTATCAGTTCTCTTCCTCTCTTGCCTTGAAAGAAACAGACCAGCCAAATCTCCTCCAACACCTCTATTTCTATCCAGTATGTAGTGGGCCTGGGGAAAAAAAAAACCAAAACCCAAAACCTAGGTAGGTATGCACATCAGAAGTCTCCTAAACATGTCTACCTGTGACATGCTCAGGATAACAAGCAAGCTGATTTATAAGACAGAGAAAGAAAAGTACATTTTTTCATCTTTTAAGCCCTATCTGATAAGACCCTGACTTAAGGTGACCAGTCAATATGCCCCTCATTTAAAAATAAAACAACTGGGGCGCCTGGGTGGTGCAGTCGGTTAAGCGTCCGACTTCAGCCAGGTCACGATCTCGCGGTCCGTGAGTTCGAGCCCCGCGTCAGACTCTGGGCTGATGGCTCGGAGCCTGGAGCCTGTTTCCGATTCTGTGTCTCCCTCTCTCTCTGCCCCTCCCCCGTTCATGCTCTGTCTCTCTCTGTCCCGAAAATAAATAAAAACGTGGAAAAAAAAATTTAAAAAAAATAAATAAATAATAAAAATAAATAAAAATAAAACAACTGGTTCCGGTGTTTTCTATCTACAACCTGACATTATCCTTTCTCCCTTTAAAAGCTGGGTCGAGGGGCGCCTGGGTGGCTCAGCTGATTGAACATCCAACTCCTGATCTTGGCTCAGGTCATGATCTCACAGTTTGTGAGATTAGGTCCTGCCTACGGCTCTGTGCTGACAGTGTAGAACCTGCTTGGGATTCTCTCTTCCTCTCTCTCTCTCTCTACCCTTCCCCCTCTCTCTTGCTCCCATTCTCTCTCAAAATAAACATTAAAAAAAAAAAAGTTGGGTCAAGAAACAGAAGTACAAATCACACTTCATCTCCTCTATGAAAACCCTGGAAATTGGGAAAACAGCGAATAAGTAGCAAAAGTAGAAGAAAGGTTATTTTGTTCTTGTTAAATGTTTATGCAACATTCCTTCCTCTGTAGTTTACATTTGCACGCAATGTCCTTTATACCATAAATCACCACAGAGGCAGGAAGTTATGGTGTGATGCCAGAATCAGGCTACTGTGATCTTGGGGAAGATACTGAACCATCATCCTGTGCCTCCACCTCCACACCTGTGAAACAGATATGGTAACAATCTCTACCATACAGGGTAATTATGAAGATAAAGTAGGTTACTGCAGATAAAGTATTTGGAATAGTGCCTGGTACTTGAGGAGTCCAGAGGTAGCTGTTACCACTGTTATAGCATTTAAATACTGTGACAAGTCCTTTGGTCACTCTTTGAGTTTTGTTTACACTGCTTTTTTAAACAAGTTTCTAATGGCTTAAAAGTTCCACAGACTGTTCTGTAGTCACACAACAAAGGGAGAGGAAGAGGTATGTGAGTGTTCAGACAAAAAACACAAACTTTGTCTGGAGCTTTTGGATATCTGTGTTATTTGACATTCAGTCAGGTTTTAAGAAATTCTTCTGGGGGGCGCCTGGGTGGCGCAGTCGGTTAAGCGTCCGACTTCAGCCAGGTCACGATCTCGCGGTCCGTGAGATCGAGCCCCGCGTCGGGCTCTGGGCTGATGGCTCAGAGCCTGGAGCCTGTTTCTGATTCTGTGTCTCCCTCTCTCTCTGCCCCTCCCTCGTTCATGCTCTGTCTCTCTCTGTCCCAAAAATAAATAAACGTTGAAAAAAAAAAATTCTTCTGGGTAAAAATCTGCCCTGCTTCTTTGTTTTACATGCTTGTCAGTAGTTCTTACCCTATCTGCAGTCTTTTTAGAACAGCACTAATGCACCCAGACTCTCACCACATATATTTCATTTCTTGTTCTATATTCATTTCACAGTGGGAAGTAAAAAAGCAGATATAAATAATACCCATTCTCTTGATTATTACAGACAAATAAAAACTTTCCACAAGTCCTGAAGAATACACTACACTTCCAGTTCTACATAGTAACAGTAGACCCACAATTACTGTATAGTTAACAAAGTATGCAGTACTCGGATCTGCAACACAAACCCATTTCCCAGCAACTCCCACACCCCACATCTCTTTACCTCTATATAAGAGAAGCTACGAAGGGCCAACAGATGAAATTCTGGTCCCTTGAGGTTGCTAAAAGATCAACAGAAGTAATCCCCTTCCTCTGCTTCCTCCACCCTGCTTCTACAGTACACCATAGCTGCAGAAATCTCTAAGGTGCCTATCGATCAGGCTGTCTACTCTCACCTGGGTCTTCACTGCTACTTGGCAACCACCATAATTATCTCATGCTGACTTACAATGCATCTACCCTAATACTTTAACAAACTTCCTTAGTTTCTTCATCCCTATATCCCCCATCCACAAACCAGGCACACATAGTTTTCAATCTCGTTGAGGTAGCAACACCCACCTGAGAAAGCTTTTACAAATAACCTGCTTACTGACCACTGTTCATGCTGCTGCCTCCCTTACACCCCAAATTCTTCTGAACCCATTTGGGAGAATAAGCCAGAATCTCAGGGAGAAGCATATATATTTGAAAAGGTGACCTCCTTGGGGGATAGAGACCTAACCTTACTCATTTCTGTAGCCAGTACTTAACCTAGTACCTCACATATAGTAGGCTCTCAGCAAAGATTGCTAAATGAATATACAAGCCACTGAAAAAGATTATTAAATAGCTTATACTTAGGTAAGCAGTCTCAAGACCATCAAATCCAAGTGTCTCTGGTCAGCTGACACTCTCTACAGCATTTTAACAATGATGAGGCAATAAGCTATTGTGGGTGCTTGCAAACACTTGCTTTGGAGCCAAATTAGTGGGCTGGAACATAAACTATATTGAGAAGCAGAAGCTCTGTAACTTTGGACTGAAGTTACTGAACCTCTCTATTCTTTACCTTCCTCGTCTGTAAATACAATAATAAAAGCACCTACCTCATAAGATCCTGTGAAAATTAAATATTACTACATATAAAGAGCTTAGAAGAGTGCTTACAATATAGCAGACACTTCATAAATGTGACCTTAAATTTTCATTATTTTTAAAGTTTATTTATTTTGAGAGAGTGCACATGTGCAAACAGAGGGGCGGGGCAGAGAGAGGGAGAGAGAGAAACCATCTCAAGTAGGCTACATGTGGGGCTCAATCCCAAGAACTGTAGACCATGAGCCCCATGTGGGGCTCAATTCCACGAACTGTAGACCATGACCTGAGCCCAAATCAAGAGTCTGACGCTTAACTGACTAAGCCATATTTTCACTATTATTATGAAAGACCACATCATAAGTTGAAATTTGTTCCTTGGCTTCTGTGACCTTACCAATTATCATTCTCCTCTTCTCTGACTTCTTCAGTTTCCTACTCTGTCTTGATTTCACTCTCAAGGTTCTATTCTCACTGCTTTTAATTGCTCTCATCTTTGCCAATCTCATTTAACCATTAAGGCTTCAACTATCATCTCCCAAGTGTTTGAAGCTCACTCTGACTCCCCCTTCCCCTGAGCTCCAACTCAAACTGCCCACTTGAACATGAAAGTCATCATCATATCTCAGATTAGCAAACCTCAATTCCTCATATCTGTAAAAACCTGAGAACTACAACAATGAGCCTCATAAGAGTTAGGAAATGAGATTTGTTTCAGAGAGTTTAACTCAAACACAAAATGGTTCAAAACAGTAATGTCATCAGAGAGAATGGATCTGAAGCTGGTAGAACTAGACATCTTTACTCAGATGGAAGGTATTTATTTATCAAAAGAAAAAACATGGCAGTGTACAATGGACCAGAATTGCAAGTTATGGAAACACAGGAAGTGTTGTGTCCTAGGGGCTCCAGAGCTCAGGGTGGGTGTAAGCCCAGGCAGAGAAAGGAGAAAAGGGTATGAAGATGTAATCTTGCATTGAATGCAACACCTTCCCTGTATGTAGAGTGTACCTCACAATCTGCTGGACTCAATTAAAAATTCACTTCATTTTAATTCCACTTATTGAGGCCATACTTTGCCATTTGCTATATTAAATCCTTGTTTGGTTGGCTTTCCAGAAAGGTCTGCCTCCAGAGAAAATGTTTTAGTCATATGTATAAATTTTTATTTCCAATCTCTGTTACAGGATTTTTCATGATGAATTAACAAAGTAACTTTTGGTTATAATTTGAGTTTCCACATACCTTAATTATAGAGAGACAAAGTGCTGATCTTGCCAACACGAAAATTTCTATTCTCTGTGGTAATTATGTTTCCCATTGTGAATTAACTAATCAAAAGCATGGATTCTGAAGCCAAATGTCTAAATTTGAATCCTGGTTCTAGTATCTAGTTGTTTGTGACCACAGGCAAATTACCTGACCTCTTTGTACCTATTTCCTTATCTGCAGGATAGGGATAATGATAGTATCTACTGTACTGGATTATCATGAAGAATAAGAGGGAAAATATGCAAAACATACAGAACACTATCTTGCACATAAAGTGCTCAATAAATGATAGCTATTATTATCTTCCTCTTGCACACAACTTGGCTGCTCAAGCTGTTTTTTGTGGTCTAATCCTGGTATGTATGAATCCAATCAGGTAAGATCCTGGCCAGCTCCAATCTTTCCCTTAGACAAGGAATTCTTCACCTAAAGGCTACAATGAGCTTAAAAAATTTTTATTCAAAATTGGATAGTATGTATTTTTCTGAGATAAGGGGTCATACCTTTTATCAGTGTTTCTCAATAAGTACATGACACAAATAGATTTTTAATAACAAAATAAAACCCACTGCCTTAACATTACTACTACTATTTTAATGTTTTCTTCTTCCCTCCTCTTAAATGATTTCTACACCTTCCCCTGGGCCTCTATTCAATAAGTTACAATATTTAAAAAATTCTTTCTTTGCAATACTATTCTAGTATAACCCTTCCCATTTTCAGGGTTACTTCTCCAAAAGAACTGTAATAATATTACTTTCTTTGCTCAAAAACATGACTATCATCTAACATCCAAACAGCTTAGCTGGGCATTTATGACTTGACCATCATCTACCTTTCCAACCTTGTCCTAGGGGTCACTTGCCAGTATAAAACCCTATGTAGCTTTTCTGCACAGCTCATTCTACTCTGTCTAGAATGTCTTTTCACCATCTGTGTCTATTTCAAGACCACTTTCTCCAGTAAACCAACACCCTTCTTCAAGAGTCACGGTCTTTAATACATAAGAAGAATCATTAAAATGGGCACATAAAACCAAGTATCAGGGTTTATCAACACTGGCATTACTGACATGTCAGGCTGGATAACTCCTTGCTGTGGAGAGCTGTCCTGTGCAGTGTAGGATGTTCAGCTGCAGTGGTGGTGGGGGGTGGGTGGCAAAATTACTCCTGGTTGAGAACCACTGATATATTATAACAAATATATTTAATTTCCTCTAATAAGTAAATTCTCTGAAGACACAGACAATGGTCTTCCTTACTATTATATTCTCAATTTTACCTAGTACACTGGCTTATGATCATTTGTTCTCTGCTTATCTTTCGAAAGTTAGACAGAACACTCTAACCTACCATATTCCAAGGATTTCCATATGCTCATTAACTCTGAAACAGCAAACTTCAACCTGTTATTAAAGCTTTTAAAAGGCAAAAACTGCTATGTCAAAATGTGCCTAAAATTTTCAACACATATGGTTATAGGTTGTGTCCTAAAGAAGATGGTTAAAGCATTTAAAAATTTAAGTGGACAATGGACTTCCATATCACATATATAACAATAGTATTCTATCATTGAGGACTTATAGAAGAACAGAAACCACTTCCTACTCTCTTCAAATATCCTATGTTCTATGAAGTTACTATCTCAGTTAATTGCCTAGAAACATTCAAGGCCCAGTTAGTGACATAGGTAAGTTTTCGATCCAAGGTTCCTAAATTAGAAGTTCTCTAGACCAGTGGTTCTTATCAATTAGCACACATTAGGATCCTCTGCAAAGTTAAAAACAAAACAAAACAAAACAAACAAAAAAAAACAAAACACACACCCACAAAAAAAAAAAACAGATCCCTGGGCCTCCCTCTAGGTCAATAAAATTAGACTCAGGGAATGGGGCTGAAGACTAAAATTGTTTTTGTCTTTTTTTTTTTTTTTTTTAATCTCTAGTTGGTTCTGTTTTGCAGCCAGGATTGAGAACCACTACCCTAGACTGGTTCGAAACTTCGTACTTAACAGTTAACATAGAAGACTATCTTTTAAAAAAGACCTTAAGCTCTACAGAACAGCTAAGACATATTCTCTTAACTTGTTGAGTTGGGCCTACATGTCAAAACTTTATCTTGAATTAGAAAAGCTGCTATCTTGTTTTCTAGACAAGGCATTACCAAGAAGCTCATGATATGATTCTTGGGCTGCTTTCTCTACCACTTCACAGGATCTGGGCACTTACACTCCTCTTTACTTGGTGAAGTTACATTCAGTTCTGTCGGAAGCGGCTGCTGGCTGGGACTAAGAGTTGGCGTGGTTATCGAGGTATTGTTGTTGTCACTGGTGGTCTCTTCAGAAAACAAATCTGATTGGCTGTTACTGGTACTTGGAGCAGAATCATCGTCTGGTTGTTTCTTTTGAAAATCTGAAGAAAAAGAGTGATAAAACCAGCTTAATTAAGGAGTTCACAATCTCCTTGGGAATTAGAAGACAATAAAAGTTAGTACAAAAATAAAAATTAAATGACACAGCAGCAATAATACACTTGGTGATAAAAAAAAACCGGAAGTAAAAAAACGGATCAAAAACATATACCATATAAGCCCTTCACTGACAGAGGATAACTGGAGTTAAAGCTTTCCAAGGTCCGTGAATTGTTCAGAAAAATGGTAGACATACCAATTTTAATGTAAGAGTTTACAAAGCCAAATACAAATTAAAATTTTAGGAGTAATCAGTAGAAGGGAAAAATAAATAAAGAAAAGTTACTCAGGGGCAGCTGGGTGGCTCAGTAGGTTGAACGTCCAACTCTTGATTTCAACTCAGGTCACGATCCCAGTGTTGTGGGATTGAGCCCCGTGTCAGCTCTGTGCTGAGCCTAGGACCTGCTTAAAATCCTCTCCCTCTCACCCTCTGCCCCTCTCCTCAGCTCAAGCTTGCTCTCTAAAATAATAAATAGATAGACAGGTATATAGATAGATACATAGATAAAGAGATTTTAAAAAAGTTATTCAAATCAAGACAGTACAGGTAAAAAGGAAAAAATGAGCACAGAAAAAAACAGGGTAAAGAGAAAACACATAATAAGATTGTAGAGATAAGTACAAATATATTAGTAATGGTAATAACTGTAAACTGACTAAACTAAGAAAATATTCAGATTGAATAAACAAAATCCTGTTTTATGTAGTTTATGAGACACACTAGAAACATGAACATGAGTATAAAGAAAATTTTAAAGTACATTATAATAATACCAGCAAAGATACATGATTAAAAAGCCAGTTATAGCCACAGTACTAACAGAAAATGTAGACTAAGGCAAAAAAAACAAAACAAAAAGTAGAGAAAAAAAGAGGATTATAGAATAGTAAAAAAAAAAAAAAAAAAAAAAAGTTTAAAAGCAAAGAATTTACCAGGAAGATAAAACAATTCTAAACCTGTATGTTCCTAATAACAAAGCCTCAAAATATATAAAGCAAAAATGATTCTATATATGGGAACCTGACAAATTTACTATCATAATGGGAAGATTTTAATATATCTGTCTAAGCCAAAATAATTAGTAAAATTAAAGAGGATTAATAAGCATAGACTCATATACTCAACAATAAGATAACAAATTATTTTCAAACATATGAGGAATATTTATAAAAGCGGCTATACCTGGCTAAATGCTGATCGCACATTAACCTATAAAGCAGAAGTCTTAACAGATGCCAAAGAATTAGTAAGATAAAAGCATTATTAGCTGATCACTGAGCAAGTAAATTAGATTCTGATAAAAAATTCTGTATTTGAAAATTTTTTAATATTTTATTAAAAATTTAAAGTAAACTCATGGGTAAAATCAGAAATTAGAAAATACTTATAAATAAATGATAAAGAAATTACTACTCATCAACATCCAGTAAAGATAAACATGTACATAACATTATACCTCAGTCATTTCACACCTAGATCTATGTCTAACACACATGTACAATGTCAACACACATGTATAAGAATGTTAATTATATATTGTTTGCAATACTAAAATGTCAGAAACAACCTGAAGGTCCATAAACCATACTAAATTCATATAAAGGAATAATGTATATTGTGAAAATGACTGCTACACACATCAGCAGGAATGAATCTCAAAATCATAGCACTGAAAAGAAAAAAACAAGTCACTAAATAACACAGTAAGATTGTGCTTATGTAAACCTTAAAAAGAGTCAAAACTCAATATATTATTTAGAATTTGTATGTTCAAAAATTTTTTTAATGTTTATTTTTCAGAGAGTGAGAGAGTGAGAGAGCTCAAGCGGGGGAGGGGCAGAGAGAGAGACAGAGAGAGAGAGAGAGAGACACAGAATATGAAGCGGGCTCCAGGCTCTTAGCTGCCAGCATAGAACATGATGTGGGGCTCAAACCCACGTACTATGAGATCATTACCTGAGCTGAAGTCAGAAGCTCAACCACCTGAGCCACCCCGGCGGAGGGGGATGTGAAGGTGAGAGGTATGCAAAAATAATAGGAATAGTGTACACTGACAGAACAGATTAAAATAAAATTTATGCATAAGGGAATGCTAGAAGGCAGTTAAAATTAATGGATAATACTACAAATACAACAAAAACAATGTTGAGTGAGAAAAGCTATGGAGGGATATATATAATATTTATATAAAAATTTATAATATGTAAAAATACCATATATTGTTTATTGATACATAATTATAATATAATGACATGTGTGGGGATGATACACCAAATTCAGAATAATGGTTATGTCTGGGGTGGGGGAAAGGGAGGGCAAAGAAGAACAGAGATCTTCAATTCTATCTGTAATTTTTCATTTCTCCAAGTTGGTGTTGGGTATGTAACTTAAGACTATTAGGTACAGTCTCTGTATTTTTCATTTAAAAATCTAATGCTAGTCTATAAACTACATATTATACTTTATCAATTCAGAGAAGGAAAAGAAGATCCCGACAACTCTACATTGCTTTACCTTTTATTTATTTTTTTTGTTTTTTTTTCCACGTTTTTATTTATTTTTGGGACAGAGAGAGACAGAGCATGAACGGGGGAGGGGCAGAGAGAGAGGGAGACACAGAATCGGAAACAGGCTCCAGGCTCTGAGCCATCAGCCCAGAGCCCGACGCGGGGCTCGAACTCACGGACCGCGAGATCGTGACCTGGCTGAAGTCGGACGCTTAACCGACTGCGCCACCCAGGCGCCCCCTGCTTTACCTTTTAAACCACAGAGAAACTACTATTACGCTCTTATCACTTCATCAGAATCACGGTTTTAACATGTACTGAGCTATTACTTATGTTGTGCATACCATGTGCCAGGCAATGAACTAAATCCATGAACCATCCATGGTCTTTAATCACAACCACAGGATGTAAAATGATGAGCACTAGTTTGGCTCAAAAAAAAGACCTCCATGTCAAGTCCCTAATGATTCACAGAACCCATGTTGAGTGCAAGGGATTTAGCCAAAGAATCACTAATCTTTGTGCTGATTAGTGATCTAAAGCCTCTATTGCTTCTTTTCTGTATATTTATTTCTCCTAGCTACTTCCTCATTCTTCAGTGTTTTGGCATTTTAAAATGGCTTATTACCTCAATGTTATTTGTACAGCACCTTTAGAGAAAAAGGTACCATAAAAATGGAATAAAAATACTATAATAATGTAACAATGATGCTTCTTTATGTCATGTCATCTCATTAGCTCTCTTATGTCAATAATCATCATGTCCCTCCTATAACCATCTCTACCATTTAATTGGAAATGTTACAAGGCCCTAAAAGAACTAAGTCATCATTATACCATCTAGCACAATCCCCAATGTCTGGAGACAGACACACAAACTCACTCACTCAAGCACAATAACACTTAAGGGTAAATGAAATTGGTGTCCACAGACAATAACCAGGTCCCACCCACACAAATCTCCAGCCCAGGCTTTCCATGCTCAAGTACTTTTAAGTTTTCTTTTGTGAATCTTCAGTTGACACAATGTGCCTTCTTTTAACCCATTCTCTCATGATGACTTTTCTGCACCTCCACAAGATGATCAGGTGAAAAAAAAATCATCATTACAAACCAAACTGGCTACACACAAGAGAGCTAGCAGAATCTTTACACATTCTCTGCTCGGATTCAAAAAAGAGCCCAGGAATCAAATAATTTTACAGTCAGAATTAACTTTAAAGATCCAGCCCAATCCTCTCATCTTACAGATAAAGAAGAAAGCAAGGGCCAAGAAAGCTAATTCAAGTCACCAGAAACTCACAGAGCTAAATCCTAAGAGTTTTCTAACTCTCGGGCCAATATGAGCAGCTTATATACTACAAAGAGCTTTAAAGTTGGACCTGGATTCAAATCCTAACTTTGCTATTTAATGGACACATGGCTAAAAGAAAACTGTTTAATCTTTTGGGGCCTTGTCTGTAAAACAAAAGGAGGGAATTATTTCTTCCTCTCACAATAGTGTGGATTAAATAAGATAATGTGCATAAAGTAACTAGCACATGGGTACTCAACAAATGCTAGCCATTAAAAATAAAAGGTATTTTCCCAGTTTATAGAAAGATCATGAATTCTCTTTTCCTTTTAGCCCTGACATTTGCATCTTAGTTCCTACTCTCTTGTTCCTTTCTTTCTGAATCTTTTGGTATCCAACTTCTGACAACTGACAAACAAACACAGAAAGGAAAAAAAAAAAAATCCCAGAAGTCTATTCCAAGGTCGAAGGGGAGCAGATCTGCACCACATGTAAAAAAGTGAACAAAGCAGGCAGAGAGACTGCCTTTCATCACTCTACTCTGAAAAGCAGTATGGAAAAGGTGAAGAAATAGTCACTTCATTTGATCCAGCCACAGTAAAGCCTTGTTCCATTTGTTGTACAGTTCTCATATAAATGGGAAAACCAGAAAACTCCGAGCTTATCAACTTCTATGAGGAAAAAAAAAAAAGGAATAATTACCTATTATTGTAAATTGGTAGAGTTAATTGTATATCCAAAGGTGTAAGCTTGGTGAATGTAAATAAAGTTTTCCAAAATAGTTTTGTAAAACTCAAGTAAAAACCTTTGGATTAATAGGATTGCTGTGCAAAAGTGAAAAGAAGCCAAGATCCTGGCAGCTTAACTTATTATCAACTAAAAGGAAAAATAATTTCTCAATGAAGGTAACTCTTAGAATCTGAAATATCTAGAAATGGGATGTTTCCACAAGAGAAAATGACCTACTGGTACCAGCTGAGCCAAAATGGCCAATATAGTCCCTGAGACTACTTGCCCATATACTCACTGGACATATTTTTTCCCATTGCTTTTGCAATGCTTTCTTTCACAAGTCAATCTTATTAGAAAGTGTACCTCAAAAGACTGAGAACATTGTAACAACACCTCGCCCTGCTCTGCTGACAAGCCCATTCACCTGAGCAGCCTCACTGGGACTATACTTTATCTGATTATTACTCAAAACTTACCGTTGGTTTGTATATCCAATGTACTATACAGATTTGGTAAGCTGCTTAGCTCCTTTAACTCCCATCCCACTTCCAGATTAGGACAACTTTTTGAACAATTCCTTTGAGGCAGAGAGTACACAACAGTGATTCAGAAAAGATTTCACTAAACTTACTTTCTTCGATAATAAATTCCTTTTTTTAAACCCTCTTCTTAACCTACTTTTTGCTCTTAGCAATATATCATGAATATTTTTTGTCACATACAGACATGTGTGATCACTCATGGGTATGCAATTAAACCAATTCACTATTGTTGTATCTCTGTGCAGTTACCAATTTTTCACTATTATAAGTAAGATTCCATTGAACTTCTTCGGGTTATATTGCTACAAGCAGAACAACTGGGTAGGAGAGAAAGTGCATTTTTAAAACATTTGGTACAAAACATCAAATTCTCTTGGCACAATACCCTGTGATTTCCCACAGCACAAGACCTACTATGGTACGCTAAGAATCTTGGGGCGCCTGGGTGGTGCAGTCGGTTAAGCGTCCGACTTCAGCCAGGTCACGATCTCGCGGTCCGTGAGTTCGAGCCCCGCGTCGGGCTCTGGGCTGATGGCTCAGAGCCTGGAGCCTGTTTCCGATTCTGTGTCTCCCTCTCTCGCTGCCCCTCCCCCGTTCATGCTCTGTCTCTCTCTGTCCCAAAAATAAATAAACGTTTGAAAAAAAAAATTAAAAAAAAAAAAAAAAAAGAATCTTCTGTTCAGTATCCCACAATATATGGCCCCAGGATAAAAACACTGCTCAATAAATGCTAACTGAATGATAAGTGGCCAAATGTTTTCCTGTAGAAAAACCCATTGCTGGATTACATTTAAAATTATTTATCCGTTGTCATTTCAAACCTCTCACAAACTACTTTGTGTGCCTTCAAGGGCGCTCCTAAAATCACCTGGATTAGCATTTCTGAAAGATGATATACTCAGTACCCATTAATTTCTATTTTCATAATTAATTCGTAGAAATGAGAGATTCCACTGCATTTGTTCCAACTCACTAAGTTTATATGGCCACTAATAAGGCTTCTGTATCATTATTATAGATACTAAAGCTGGGTATAAAGAAAATCAAATTGGTGGTGAAAGAGGAACTACGATTTAAGTGCCTACTATGAGCAAGGCACTCTGTCAGAGGCCTTCTGTTCATTTTCTCATTTAATCCTCAAAATAACCTGGGCAGTAGATGCCATCCTTACACTTTAGCAGAGGACAGTGGGGCATGGCAAGGGTGGGCAATCTGCCTGTTCCTAACAAGTGCTGGAGCTAGGGTTTTGAGACCCAGGTTTATGTGATTCTAATGTTCATACTCTTCCCGCTACAGCCAACATCAGTGAAGCAACCACTGCCCAGCTTGCCAAAATGCAACAGCTTGCAGACTGCAGGGGTTACTTTTCCAGTTCCCACATCCCATTCCCAGTCTCCAAACTCCACCTGACTGTAGATTATAGATCTACAGATTACAGGTTACAATTCCATTTTCCCACTGGAAGCTTTATTGTAGCATTTCACACCATAACAATGCTTCATGTTTCAAATAGCCAATTAAAGTGGAAACGTTGCAAATAAAAATTCAATAATCTTAAAAGTTTAGTTCATGGAAGACATTATATAAAGGCCTCCTTTACAAGAACAGGGTTCTTTTTCCTTCTCTTCATCCCTTCCCCCAATTTATGTCCTAAATAGGCTAGAGCCTCCATTCATAAGTAATTTCTGAGGTTTTTAAAGCTGTATGTTCCTACCCCGACCCCAATCATAAACTTTAGATGCCTTATTTTTAAAAGCTACAAACCCATTATCCATTAGCCAATTCATAAACCAGTTTTAGCCTTCTGATTAAAATCCTAAAAAAAAAAATTCTCCTAGTTGGATGTTAACCTGGGTTTAAAAGCCTCAGCAAAAAACAAACTCGTTGGAACAAAAATTAGCAAGAATCAAGGACAGATTACTATTAACACCTTAAAAACTTAAAACTTTGGATCTTATCTTATGGGGAAAACAGTGATCTACTCAATATGGCTAGGTTCATTTAAACTTTCTTTCATTAGTTATCTCTTTTAGCTTCTTAAAAAACAAAACTCTTTACCCTACCATATTCTCACCTACATTCTCATAATGATTCCTTCTCTTTAAAACTGAGACTGTCTTCACTGATCTCAGAATAGACACTGTCTGATACTGCTTTGATACTAATTGACATTTTCAGGTAAGTTTAAAATATATACATTACAATCTCCCACGTACCACATACATCCTACTAATGGTAAATGACTCCTGTCCTGTGTCCCCATCTGTGCCCATGAATCTTTGAGGTATATCTCAGAAACTATAGACCCTTGTCTTCTGCCCTCCTCCCATCTCAGGGGATGGCACCAACATTCTCCTGGAGGCTGAAGCCAGAAGCAAGGGAATCATCTCAGACTCCATATTCTCGTACCCTTAATTGTACATCTCAAAAAATCTCTGAATCTAGTTATTTACAACTCCAATATCTCTTGAACCCGCCATTTCTCCATTACCACACTAACCTAAGTCATCATCATCTGTCAGATTCCTTCAATGGTATTCTATCTGATTCCTTTGCATCCTACTAGCTCTTGGCCCACTCTAATACATTCACCACAAAACAACCAGCATGGTGGTGTAAAAACCAAATTCCCGTAAGTTCATTTTCCTCCCTAAACCCTTGAATGGCCGCACCTTGCCTTTATAACTAGATCCAAATCATAAACACGGTTTAGAAGTTAACAAGTCTGTTTAAGAACTGGCTTCTGGCTATCTCTTCAGTCTCCTCTTAAGCCACTGCTTCTCCTCTCCCTCCTCCTACTTCAGTCACTCAAGGGTCCTTTCTGTTTTTCAAACTTTCCATGCTTTTTCTCAACCTGGAGTACTTTGATCACAGCAGGTGACTATTTTTCTTTATCTTGCCATTTGCTTTGGTAACTCCTACTCATCTTTGAACTTTAACGTAAGCATGATGTCCTCAGGGAAGCCCTTAAGATTATATCCACAGAAGCACTTAATATATACTTGTTGGATGAAAAATAAATGAAGGTCTTATTCACTGTATACCCTAGCCCCTAGCAAAACAATATTATATCTGCCACATAATACACAATATACATTTGCTGAATATAACTTATTTGATCTGCTCAACATACTAAGCTTAAAAAATTTATTAGTTGTCTCAGACCTTAACGGACTTCAAATTGCTACAAAATAGTTATAGGAAGTGAATGTTTCTATATACAGTAAAAATATTAAACACCACTGTCAGTAAGCAGATGTTTACATTTTACAAGTTATCCCTGCACATAAAAAGTTTTCTTCTTTTCTACTCACCACAGGTAACTAGTTCTGATAGGACTCGAAACGTCTCTCAAGTCCTATTTGCTTAGGTCTAGACCACAGGGTTGTAAGCCTTTGAGAACAGAAATAATATTACACTGCTCCCCAAAGTATGTCTTCAAATGCTTCTTGCAAAAATAGTCAACAAGAGAATATATGAAGTTGACAAAGCTTACAAGCGAAACTCTTATCAGTAATTAAGCTTCTTTTATAATCTGGTTTATCACAAATTATACAGTCCCTAGATTCTTCACACCTATAGAGCCTACTGCTCAGAAGTGTGAACCAGCAAAAAAAGTTGTTTGGAGGAAGGCTTATTTCTTATACAGCATTTATTGTGCAGACTCTACAGTTTTTTCAGTAACAGTGTCTCCTACTCATTTACAGGGCATAAATTAACATGTTAACATTACAGCAAATATCTAAAGATCCATTAGTACTACAATAACATGCACCAGAGACCTATTTATTTCATTTGTCTAACCACAAAATGTGTCAGTTTTTTAAAAATTGACAACACAGGGAGAAGTTTTCTAAATATTGTGACATTAGCCTAGGTCCAACAAGATGAGCATTTGCTGATGTGTGTGTGTGTATACATATATGTGTTCATGTGTATGTGTGTGTGCATACACACACACACACATATCCTACACATATAGCTCAACCATCAGAAGTATTGGTAGGGCTAGGAAAATTGTGGAAATATTAAGAAAAGCTGACAAAACAAAGGCCAATTACAACCTAAAAACAAAAACCTCTGACTTACCTGTTTGTAGCTGATCCTTCATACCAGTTAAAGACCTCTCCTCAGGCCATTAGTCCCTACTATCATTCACAAATCACTACAATGGCATGGGTGTAAAATGAACATAACTGCTGGAGATGTTGGAGCCTAGATTTTTTTTTTCCAGTTCAGACTTAAGGTTTCAAATGCCCATAAAGACGCGATACTGGAACAAAGAATTAGAAAAGTATTTGGGAATAAATTACAAAAAAGTCAGGTTACCTCCTTTTTCAAAGATTTCTGATTGTTTTTATAACTGTACCTACAGTCTTCATAATACTATCCCTTCATTTCACCATGTAAAAGTAATAAAAGAAAAAAAATACCTCCCACTAGCAGGTCCCTTTTTGCAAAGTGGCAGGGGAGCAGTGTTCATGCTCCTGCCATTGATACCCCTACAACTTGGTCCTGTTGTCTTGGCTTCCTTCCATCCAGGAGGGCACCTCTTACCTTTAGTGAGCTATTCCCACCCCCTAGTATTCCATTTCCACTCAGTTCTCAACATCACCATCTCGTATCAGGTCACATACGACCAATCTCCTACATTTAACCCTATCGCCAAGCTGATCTCTTCATCTGCTTCAGGACTTTCAACTTGGGGTGGTGGTGGTAACTTCTGAGACACACATTTCCTAAGGATAAAATCCACAGAATGTTCAGCACAAATAATTATTTTTCAAACAATGCACTATGGTATATTTTAAGAATGGCAATCTCTTTCCCAAAAAGTAACAGACTACACACTGTTTTAAACTACTAAAAGAAAAAATTTTAAAGGATAAAGTGATGGGTTTACTAAACACTTTCTCATTACACCTATTAAACTATATCACGGGATGCTCAGAAAAAGACTAATTTTTATCCAGTGAACACAAAGTATCAAAATAATGTATGTTTGCATGATTCACAATCTCCAGGAGGCATCTGTCTACTAGTAGAAAGAACAAGAGATCTTTCTGAAGAATACTATGGCTGGTTATGAAAAAGCTGTAGAATATAAGGAAAATCTTGTCCTTTACATAAAAGCCACCATCAAAAGAGGTAAGAGATTTCTCCACTCATGAGAAAAGCTCATGCAGTTATCTACCCCGTCATAGTATGGTGTTTAGGAGTGTGGAATCCGACAGTTCAAATCCTGGCTCAGCCTCTTCACTGCTGTGTGACCTTGGGCAAGTTATTAAACTTCTCTGGCTTTAGTTTTCTTCTATAAAATGAGAATGATAATTTTATCTACTTCATAAGGTTACTGTGTGGATTATGTTAGCTACTACATGTTAAAGTCTTAGAACAATGCCGGGTACATAGTAAGTCTCTAGGATTTTTATTATTCCATTCTGGCTTCTTGCACACAATTTTCTAAAACTTTGCTATTGCAAGACTGGCAATGAAAAATATTTTCTCTGATGCCAATAAAAAATGAAAATTATACTTAACTCGGTTTCATTAATAATGTAAGCCAATCTTGGGGTTAAAAATTCAAAAGTTTTCAAGGATCAGGTAGTTAGAAATGTATAAAGACAGCTGGCCTAAAGGATAGGGAGTAGTGGTTACTGTGGTTAATTGGCAAGTGTAAACCTTTCCTAAAGGCATGTGGGGGCGCCTGGGTGGCCCAGTCAGTTAAACACCTGACTCTTGATTTTGGCTCAGGTCATGATGAATTTGAGCCCCACATCATGCTCTGTGCTCACAGCTCAGACCATGTTTTGGATCCTCTATCTCCCTCTCTCTGCCCCTCCCCTGTTTGCGTTCTCTCTCAAAAAAGATAAACGTTAAAATATATTTTTTTTAAGTCTTGCTGTTCGATAATATTGAATTATTAATTCCATAGATTGGTAAAAAATGATTTATCCAATATATGTGCAACAGATAGATAGGAAACTGTGCAACTGGATAAATAGGATAGTAGAGATACAAGAGAATGAGACAGACCTATGTTTGATCCTCACTAAGCTTCTTAGAAGCAGCGTCCATAAAAAAGTCCATACTTGTTTCTTCATCTGCAAAAAAATGTTAAAAACCTACTCTATAGGACTTTTCTGAGGATGGGCAATAATGTAGGTATCCTTCATGAAACAGACGTGTTCAATAAAATTTTAAATGAATAACAAATGAATGTCAAAACATTCATCTAGATCTAGAATAGAGACTCAATCTGGGGTTCTTATATGGTGAGTCATCTTAGGATAATTTAGGCTGTAATAACAAACAACCCTAAAATCTAGAGGCTTTACAACAAAAATAGTTTGTTGGTTTTGTTCACATCTGTCTTCATTCCAGGAATCCAGAATGAAAGAGTGGCTCTAAAGGAACACTACTGCTCTTGTGGTAGAGGGAAAAGGGAAAGCTGCAACTATACCCTAATTTTCTGTTCACTAGTGGCATATGACTTTTTCATTGACGTTTTATTTGTTAAAAGATATCACATGGCCAAATCTGATGATGAGAACAGAGAAGTATTATCCTCCCATCAAAGGAGCAGTAAATATATGGAAACATGTATAATCCAGAGTTTATAATATGTGTGCCCAGAAAATTTTGCATTTAATTCTGGGTTAAATCTGGGAAATTAAATGCAATGCTGTGTATGCATACAGGCCCATTTTTCCCCTCAGCAAGTGGAGCATACACAGTATATTATGAAAAGTATCACAGACCAAAATGGCCTAAAAGAAGTCAGATTGGGTTTGAAAGAAGTCAAGTCTCAAACATACAATTATTACTAGTGATTTTATAATAGCAGATCAATAATTCTAACTATGATTTTCCTAGCTTCTGGTTACTGGGCAGCATGAGCCAGGGAAATAATCCAAACTTTCTCCCAGAAAGTATTAAATTCTAGTATTGTCTTATGAAAATCTGAATCACAGTAAAACTGTTATCAGGCTGATACTGGTTTAATAAAGATTCATCTGAAAAAAAAAAAAAAAACCCTGCTATTTCCAGGCAACTTGAAACTCTTCATGAAATACAAGATAGTGTGATCCTAATTCAAATTTTGTGTGTTTTAAGTTAACAAGGTCATGCTATGTTTATTATATTTTTTAATAATTGCCAACTCAGCCTTACATTCTGATTTTCAAATAGACAAAGACTACTAAGTCAATGAACTGAAACATTTAAAGCTCCCTATCAAATAGAAAAAACAAATCAGGGGTGCCTGGGTGGCTTAGTTGGTTAAGCATCCAACTTCGGCTTAGGTCATGATCTCACAGTTCATGAGTTCGAGCCCTACATCAAGCTCTGTGCTGACAGCTCAGAGCCTAGAGCCTGCTTCGGATTTTGTGTCTCCCTCTCTCTCTGCCCCTCCCTGACTCCTGTTCTGTCTCTCTCTGTCTCTCAAAAATGAATAAACATTAAAAAAAATAAAATAAAATAAAAAAGAAAAGAAAAAACAAATTATTAGAAAGTTCTTCTTAGGAACCAACTGCCTTATGCTAATTAAATAATCCAGTCTGATTTTGTCTAAAATTCACTTAATACAGATGAAATTTGGCATAACTAACTCATTTAAAAATATATTTTTCGGGCGCCTGGGTGGCACAGTCGGTTAAGCGTCCGACTTCAGCCAGGTCACGATCTCGCAATCCGTGAGTTCGAGCCCCGCGTCAGGCTCTGGGCTGATGGCTCAGAGCCTGGAGCCTGTTTCCGATTCTGTGTCTCCCTCTCTCTCTGCCCCTCCCCCGTTCATGCTCTGTCTCTCTCTGTCCCAAAAATAAATAAACGTTGAAAAAAAAAATTAAAAAATATATATATTTTTTTCATTTGGGAATAGTTTTTTTTTTTTTTTATTTCACTTGTAAGTATGGGTGAATGTGTTTTGAATGGGATGAGGAAGAGGAGCAAGTTATTCTAAAATTATCTTTTAAATGCTTAATGGCATTTATAGACAAGTTCCTCCTTTTAAGGTTGTATTACTACTAAACAAATTAAGTGATAATGTTCTATGCAGATACAACTCTAATTGTCCCTTACTCTATAGGAACCCCAACAAGAGGCCTTGTAAATCGAATTTTTTAGAACTTTTTCTAATTTAGGCAACTAACTGGGCTTAGATCTTGCATTAGTGTGAGATGGTATTTACCATTAATTCTCACCAGTGAGAAAAAGGAAAAGGAGATGTATTTGGACTGTCAGTGCTGGTACTCATCTTTCAGAGAAAATGCCTTTGGCTTCTTACAAGGGATGTTATGAGAAAGAACTGTGTAAAACAGTATATTCTGAAGAACCATTATTGAGAACACTGCTCCCTACTGTTCTCACTGTCTGCTTTAGAGCTCATAGGATGGTGATCTGTGAACTACCTGCATTTCCATTTCTGCTCTGGCTCCTAGGAAGCTCAGGTTTCAATCTGTACTCTGTCTTTAACAGTTATACAGATGTTTATGGGTGTGAATTTGTGTACAAATTTCTCTTGTCTTTATCCTACTAATCAATCTGAATTTTCCCTTTTTCCTGATTCCTTCATTTAAAAAGAAAAAGTCTATTGTACTCTATATGTTATTTTTTACTACCATTTTTTGGAAAGAAGTAGTGACACATAAAAAACTAAATGCCACAATCTCATTTTTATGTGGGTATTTCATAAAGATCAGCATTTATAAATAATAAATATGTCTATATCTATACTTGAGTGAAGGTTACTAATAAAACCAAAAGGGAGGAAAATTACTAGAAAATTTGTGAGTATATTAAATTAGGAATAAAATTCTACATGAACTACGTTAGCATTTCTGTTATGAGTAGACCATAGTTATGGATTTTTTTTTCACTTTACCCTTTAGGGCAAAGAATGCATGCAGTGGAAATATCAACCAAATAGAACTGAACAGGTTCAAGGCAAGACATGCCAAGTCTAAGTAACAGATCTAAAACTGTGAGAAGTTGAAAAGTAATGGACAAACAAAAATGAGAAGATGTATAGGAGGCTAGGTACAACACTGCCAAAGCAGTACAATTTCCCTTGCAGTTTACACTTCAATGGTCTCAGCACAAATCATACAAACCTAAAAAGATATGCTCTGAAAAGAGAGAGCAATTACTTTTGCATTTTCGAATGTACTTTATCAAGAGCAAAAACATCTTCCCAACACAACCGGCCCCAAAGCTCCCATTTCATGAAAGTGATTTACCATCTCACTTGGCTCTCTGTGTGAGTAACACTGTAGTGCAAACTTAAGGGAACAAGCTAGCATGTCAAGGAGGATGGCAGCACATTCCCAATTTCTCTTTTAATACTGTGCTTATCAATTTGATGGATGTTAAATTCCATTCATCTTTTTTCCTAAAAACTAAAACTGAGAGTGACAAGGAAAATTACATTCTCTACAGCCAAGTTCTTGCTGAGGCATTAGAGATGCTGGCATGCCTACTCAAGAGTAAACTGTGGCTCTAGAGCTCAGGAGCTCAAATTCTTCTGCAAGATGGGTAAAGGATGAGCTTTTGTTTCCATTTTATACAGGTCCGATAGGGAAAATATAGTTACAAGCTTATTTGCATAGACAGCAGTGTTTCTCCATACATCTTTTAAAAACCTAAGAGAGCTGGTCTTACTTTCAACCAAATTCAAATCCAGCAATAAGGTTTTTTTCCCCATCAAGCTTTTCCATTAACCACTTAAGTCACAGACAGAATTTAATGCAACCTAGGTAGCAATTACAGGTGGCTCTTGAACAACATGCGTTTCAGATGCACAGGTCCCCTTATACAGATTTTTTTCGATACAGTATAGTCAACATATTTTCTCATCCTTATGATTTCAGTAACATTTTCTTTTTTTTAGCTTCCTTTATCATAAGAATATACTATGTAATACATATAACAAATTCCAGTCAACAACAGGCTATTAGTAGTTAAATTTTTCAGGAGTCAAAAGTTACACATAGAATTTTGACTGCGTGGGGCCTGGCACCCCACACTCACATTGTTAATGGTAGTATATTGCTATGGATGCAAAAGAGAAAAAGAAAAAAGAAAAAGGTAGAGAGGGTCAATTTAATGGGGGAGGGGGAAGCAAAACTGGCTTATACTAGCAGTGATTATAATTGGAGAGACATAGTAAAGATTTTGAACTAGATTTTTATGGAATTGTTTTTTGTTGAAGTGGCTACAACTATCTATACAAGAGAAACTGCTCTTTGTGACTATTCTCATGACAGACTTTGTCCCCCAAAATCTGTATTTTTCTCCTTGTCACTTTAAATCACAAAATATACTCATGTGATTTTGGAGCTGAAGAGCTTTTAGAAATAATCTACTACAAGGTTTTCGATCTAAAAACAATTTCAATGGTACCACCAGCATTTTAAAGAAACAGAATAGAAATGGAGTGTACTGCAGATTTAGTAAGGCTAAATTTTCTTTCATAAAACTTTTGACTTTGTTACAAATATGCATTAGGCACACATACATGTATACTGGATCACAACATAAAATGTACTTCTTACTGCCTGATGTGGTTTAAAAAGTTACAAAACCAATGATCCAATACATTTTCATTTTATATATGAGGAAAGTAAGGCACAGAGAAGAAATCAACTTGTTCTGGGCAAATGCACCCCCCCCCCCCCCCCCCGCCATGGATGTTAAGCTGTAACTTTTCCAAGTAGATTTTATCACTTAATGTAAGTTATATATTGCCAATCATCTACTCTCTAGAATATACTCTAAAACTCTGGCAATGAAAGATAAACGCTTCTTTCTCTCCCTTTCTTGCAGATGTTTCTTTTAGTTGAAAACCAGTAATGACAAAAACTCCTTACACTTTTTTTTTTCAAGTACTCCTTATGCTTCTTAAAAGCAGCAGGTTAATGTTTAAGTGTACTTTTCCCAACCTCAAACGGGCCAGCCACAAGTATGATTTACTCAGGCCATACGTTATTTGAAATGTGCACTTTTCAATTCAGCAATTCTACTTTAAGAAAACTGTTCTAAGGAAAACAAGTGCAAAAGTAGTGTACATATTAAGAAAATAATGGTGATGTAACAAAAGAACACAGAAATCAAGTTGAAGGTATTCAGAGTGGCCAAATTAGGACAATTTGAACCTTTAAAAAAAAAAGAGGATAGTAATGAAGTCTAACTTACTGAATAAAATAGAAATTCATTGGTTCATACTGATGTAATTAAAATGAAAGAGAGGAGAAAGCTCTTTGTTACAGCAGAAAGAAAACTAATAAATACAGAAGAAATAATGTGGTTGCTAAAAATCATCAGTGGGTGCTAACACTACTGGGTGAAATTTTGATGAGGAACAGGATATTTATATAGTAGTCTCAAAGCACCTACCCACAAATTCCTTATTAATTAGAAAGGAAAGTGTAATTTTATAGTAGAGAGATCTGGGGACACCACTTTAATCACATGCCTCTCGATAGGATGCAATTAGAATACAACAATCATTTGTGTGAAATATCTCCCAAAAATGCATAATTTGACCTAATCATGAAAAAACATCAGAAAAATATAACTGAGGGACATTCTACAAAATAATGATGCGCATTCCTCACTAATGTCAAGGTCATGAAAAACAAACAAAACAGGCTAAGGGACAATTCTAGACTAAAGGAAACTAAAGAGACATGACAAGTAAATGCAATGAATTAGACTATGATCCAGGGGAAAAATGTGCTATAAAGGGGATTACTGAAACTGATGAAATGTGATTATAGACTATGGATTAGATAATAAAACAGTATCAATATTAGATTTCCTGATTTGATAACTTCACTGTGGTGGTTATATAAGAGAATATATCCCTATTTCTAAGGAAATATACACTGAAATATTTAAGGATAAAAAGGCACACCTCCAATTTATGTTCAAATGGTTCAGAAAAAGATGTGCACATGTGTGCCCCCATACATACATCTACAGAATGATAAAACAAATGATGCAGAATGTAAAAAAATGCTGGATCTGCATAAAGTAAATATAAAATTGTACCAAAATTACAATTTTTTAAAAGGTGTGTACTTGGGAAGCAGCCCAAGTGTTCACTGATGAGTAGATGGATAAACAAAATCAGGTATATACACATGGCAGAGTATTATTCAGCCTTAAAAAGTAAAAAGAAGGGGAATTCTGTCTCATGCTACAACGTGGATGACCTCTAACGGCATTGTTATAAGCCAGTCACAAAAAGACAAATACTGTATGATTCCACTTATGTGAGGTACCTGGAGTAGTCAGATTCAGTGACAGATAGTAAGATGGTGGCTGCCAGGGACTGGGATGGGGAGGAAGTGGGCAGCTGTACAGGTATCAAGTTTCAGTTGCGCAAGATGAAGAGTTCTGGAGATTGGCTGCACAACAATACGAATGTTCTTAACATTACTGGACTGTAAACTTAAAAATGGTTAAGATGAAGTTTTCGGATATATGAATGGCCCACAATTTAACAATTCTAAATAAAGTGAATTTTTAAAAAGCTATGTATAAAATAGTCACTACAATCTTTTGTTCAACAGTGTTAACCATCAAAACGTCCTTTAAGAGGAGATGAAGCAGATCTGTACCTTATAGAAAGAGTGGGGAAAAGAGTGAAAAATCTAAGTTTACAAAATACTATGTTTAATATACCATCTGTATATGACAATTAAAACTTATAATTCTTTTTTAGTGCTTTTCTCCATTTCTCCCCCCAAAAAGTCTAATAGAGATGCATTATAAGTTTAGGAGCAGTAATATCCGGGTAGTAGAATTAAGAAGGGGAATATTATTTTCTGTCATTGTGTCACAATTGCCTTTTTTTAGACAATAAGTATGTATTTTAAAATCTATTTAAACCAAACATAGAAGGGGGTGCCAGGGTGGCTGGGTCAGTAAAGCATCAGACTCTGTGCTAACAGCTCAGAGCCTGGAGCCTGCTTCAGATTCTGTGTCTCCCTCTCTCTCTGTCCCTCCTCTGCTTGCACACTGTCTCTCTCTCTCTCTCTCAAAAATAAACATTGAAAAAAAAGTTTTTAATAAAACAAGACATAGAAAACGATAAATACCTGCATTCTCACCACTTAGAAGTAACTAATTTTGGTATCTATTGTATTTGCAATACGTGTGTGTTTGTGACTTTTTTAAAAAGTACTGATAGAGTTGTGGTTCCCCACCCTAGTGCTCTTCTGTTTCAACCATTACCATGGATTTGGAATGTCTCCTTGTAAATCATGTATTTTACTTGTATTACCCAGGCAAGTTTTAAAAATTTACATAAATGACACTATACTGCATGTCTCATACTATTACTAGCTTTTCCTCAATGTTAGTTTGGCATACATCCATTTTGACACACATGCATCTAATATTTTCATTTTAACTTGTAAATACTACTCCAGCTTAGGAATATACTCTCCTCCTTCCCACTTCTGAGAAAAGTCCCTGGGAAAATTCTACAAATCCTTAATAAACATAGAATGAAAATGTGTATGGAACAGGTTAAAGAGGAAAGAGTGGCCAGTTAGGCTTTTCCATATATGTCTGAAAGCTGATTATGGACAAATTTAACCTTCAAGTTGCTAAGAAGCATTGACATAAGTCAGGCAAAACTCTTGAGATTCTTTATATCCTATGATCCTCTCATTCTTCCCAAAGAATCTTTAGTTTTGTTAAGACTGATTGTCATTTGGTAAAAAAGAAATTTTAAGGGGGATATGGCACTAACTTGTAGAAACAAGACCCCACACCTTTTAAATTTTACTAACAAAATGTAATTTTATATTAAAAACAAAAACAATAAATTTGTTCACTTTAGTATCTGTGGTTTTACTTTGACCTCAAAAACAGCCAGGTATCAGTTAACTTGAGCTTCAAGCCAAGCACGTTTCAGGGTATAATCCAACAGCTTCGAGAGGCAGTGATGTCCTAAAAGCCGATTATACAGTAACAGATTCAGCTCCTTTTTGGTGTGCCTTGCTTTCAAACCTTTGCATCTAGAATGACATGTAAAATCTGAGACTACTGTTATTTGGCAAAGGCAAATGACTAGGAAGGTCTACTGACACTGAAAATGTTCAGGTGACAATTCTGAATCTTCTAAATTATGCCAGAAACACTTTATTTTCTCTCTTAAAAAAACTAACGTACAGATGTGGGGAAATGACTTTCAGCTAACTTTTCCTATATGAACATCTTTGAAGACCCTGCCTCAGAATGCTTCCCAGAGGCCTAGGATGAACCTTACCATTTTAAAATACTCCATTTTATAAATAATTTCTCTTGCACATCCTTCCCAAATCCAATTAAAATGGTACATTTGCTTGAGTTTTAGTTGGTAAGATTCATTTAAAGTTCACACATTTAAAAATATCTGTATGAAATAAAAAGTCATGAGCCCTTTCATAAAGAGCTAATGGACCAACATGCTAAGCAGAACCTCCTGTTTTGATTGCAAGCAAAGGGCTACACTACATGTACCACCTCTACCTCTGCCATACAGGAGAGAGCAAAGTGTCATCAACAGGCTAGAGGGTAATAAAGCTTTGAAGCAGAGTCACTTCTACTCTTAGGGTCCTCAATACAGCAATGGCAGAGAAAAAGACAGGATGAGATGCCTACAACCAGAGACATCTGGTTGGATCAGTTGATTAATCTTTGAAGTCCTGCTTGTCTAGGCTCCACAGAGCCCTGGAAAGCCCCCTGCTCCATGTGTAGACAACTATGAAGGAGCAGAGTGCAGCCCTTCACTCTGCTTTTAACTCTCTACCTCCTCTGTTCTTTGGCACTTGTATTAATTAGCTCATATCCTTCCACACAATCCCCTTATTATTAAGATCGTGTAAAAGAAAAGTCACTCCCTCCCCCCCCCCCCAAAAAAAGATTAAGGACGTGCAGTCTGGAAAGTTAATCTTTGATTCACCCTATATTGCAGTACACAGTCAGGAATACTCTGGGTTTGTTATCAATTATTTATACTTGGTCAATAGGCAGACCCTTGGCTAGTCTCCAGGAGAGATGAGAGGGAACAAGAGAGCGCAACCTATACACCTAACCCTCAGGAGAATGACAAAGGTGAGCTTAAAGGACCCCAAGAGTCCTCATCTGGATTAAGGAGCACTGGCAGTGACTGGGCCCTTGTGTGGCCCCTCCGCAATAGATGTGCTACTGTGCCCCCTGCTCTGGGTACGGACAGGCTGTTTCTTTTATCTACTTTAATGCATGTACCCCCCAGCTGATGCCTTTCCATTAATTACATAATCATCATCACCTAATTGCAGGGCAACCTGGCTGGTAGAAAATTTTTTATTATTAATGCTTGTTAAACAAGCATTATCACACTTCTTTGGGAACAGTAAATTTGAACTATCACATAATCTAAATTCTTCCCAGAGAGAAGTGAATACTGGGTCAGCTTAAAGGAAAATTAAAGTTATTATATTTATTTAAGGATGAAAATGTCTGACTATTTAAGAAACCAGGACACAGGGAAAAAAAGACTTTCAACTCTTATTTATAATGAATTCCTGCATTATGGGTTATGCCTAGCTAGAGTACTCCAACAATGCTCATTCTGATTGAAATGTTACACTTCACGATTTGAAAAATCTGGGATGAGAATATGGCAATATACAGTGTTTACTGACATGGTGAGAGGTGAAGTTCACTCAACTATCCATGGCAGAAATTCTATTCTGCTGAACCCCAGAGGGCTAGCTTGTGCCACACATCAGGAAGACCACAATAGGAGAGGTACCCAAGGCTTGGCTATCATTCAGATAAAACTAAAAAGATTTTCTATTCATTTCCTGGTATTTTACATGTTGTGTGTGCTTACCCATTACATTCTACAACCCTTTAAGAGATTCTAAGCTAGAAATGGCCACAGAATACCTTTTCTCTCTTCCCTAAAAGACTGAGTAGCTCAAAGAAAAAAAATATGTTGGGTTAGCAGGATTATCACATGACTAGAATTGAGATCCTACTCCTTAGGCAAAAGCTACATTGTTTTATACAAATTCTGAAGCAATTTGGTATGTTATAAAGCAAACAGAATTAAATGGAAACTATCATCTGTCCAAGTGAGAAAAGTATATGTTATATAGAAAATGAAGTCGGGGCACCTGGGTAGCTCAGTCAGTTAAGCGTCTGACTTCAGCTCAGGTCAAGATCTCACGGCTCGTGGGTTCGAGCCCCACATCAGGCTCTGTACTGACAGCTCAGAGCCTGGAGCCTGCTTCCGATTCTGTGTCTCCCTCCCTCTCTGCCCCTCCCCTGCTTGCACTCTGTCTCTCTCAAAAACAAAAAATAAAAAATTAAAAAATTAAAATGAACTCGATTTTACAGTTTTTGCAAATCCCACCAGATAGTTTACCTTTTAAAATATATTCATAAATTTACTATTACATGTTAAAGTTTGCTTACCTACTTAGCTTCTCTATTTCTATTTGGTACATTTTTCTTATGTCTATCTATTGATATTCTCTTTGATGAATCATTGTAATCACACCTTCCTTTAAACATATTTATAATTATACAATTTAAAAACATATTGTAATTTGAAGTCTTTGTCTACGTCCAACATCTGGACCCCTTGAAAGGCAGTTTCTATTGCCTGTTTTTTTTTTCCTGCATAAGGTAACACTTCCATTTTCTCGGCATGTTTTGTAACTTTTTGTCAAAAACTTGACTTTTTAATTGAAAAAATTTTCTTTTAACTGGCCCTTTTAGATTACATGTTATATACCAACTCTGATTACTTACTCTCCCTCTTTGGTTGGGTGGTTATTTGTTTAGTGACTTGGTTGGACTACATCTGTGAAGTTCATTTACCTGCAGTGTATATTCTCAGATGACCCTGCTCAGACTTTCCCTTGTTTTTATCTTTTAACCTAGGCACCTAGGGGGTCACATATTGATCAAAGTTTGTGCTTGCTTAAACCTCCTGAGCCAGTTAGTCTTCCATCCTTTACTCTTCAATATGTGTGTGGCTTGGAGACTGCTTTCACTTTTCAAGGAATGTAGGATATTGTCCTGCATTCTGCCAGGGACTAGCAACTTGGGGGTTCTCTCTCTCACTACTAACAGGGTGCAGCTTGAGCATGCTCAGCCTTAAATACCATCAGGGAGGAATGTAGAATACTGATTTCATTTTTAAGCCTGGCTTTCTAGGCATCCCCTCTAGATCAGATTGAGTTATTGTTCAGTTAGTGTTTTCTCACACATTGTGCTTAAGCCCCTTGAGCCAGGAAGACTCCACATTTCACTAATGGATCTGTGTGTGACCTGGGGAATGCTTTCAGGTCCACCCCACATCCTGCTCAAACTGCTCCTAAGTGGGTGCAACATAGTGGATGTGCACAGCCTTCCAGACCTCAAGAAGTGGCTGTGATCCTAGGAGGGATCTTTTGGCTTTTTCCTTGGTTCTTTTCTATTTCTGGCTGGTTTACCTTTTTGTTTATTACTACTAGCATCACAGAGCTACCTCTACCCACTTAATTATGCCACTATTTCCAATCATGGCCTCAGGTATGAACTTTTCTACGATTTGTGCCAAATAAAGTCAGTGTCCACTCTCTCCCCTCCAATGCAGACCCTCTACCATTTCACAGGTGCTGAGATTGAGGAGAGAAGTTAACTTCTCCCACAGTGACACCCTGGTTCATTTTGGCTTGCCCTTCTTGGTATAGAAACTGTGCCCTATGAGCAAGGTGGGCAAGGGCAAACAGAGATCCAGTACCTTTGTCTTGTTACGTCTAGGGCAGAATCCTTACCCCATGAGTGGAAGGAAGCTGGGTTGGAGAAGGAAGCCCCAGTCCTCTTAGCCACTCCTGCCCAAAACAGTGCTTATGCAATATGAGGCTGGAAGCACTTAAGAGAGGCTAGCTGTCTGTCCCTCATGCAGTGAAACTGTATCCCTAGAATTGCAGTTGGAGGAAGAAAGAGCTCTCTGTACCTGCACTGGACATATCTACCTGGGGCACATGTTCTATAACATGGAGCTAAGAGAGTTTGGAACAGGTTGTGACTCGAATGCCATAGGCTCTTGCTGTTCTTACCAAAATTTAGTTGACTGTGGTAAGTGTTTCTCTATTTACCGTGCACACTTAGGACACTTTCCAGAAATTTAATTCAAAAAAAATTTTTTTTTGCTAGATGACTATTTCACTAGGGAGAGGGTCTACCAACCTTCTCATAGAGCCATTCCAGAAATTCCCACCCTGAACTATTTCTAGGAAATTAAAATATGGAAATGAGATGATAAATCTTTACCTTTCCTAGATAAGTGGTGTGTGTCTGTGCTGTTCTTGAATGACCCAACACTGTTTATACAACAGTTTATAGTACACAAAAAACAAAATGCAGAAACCATTACAATAAGAATTATGTTAATGAGGAATTCTCATATACTAATTAAGCAATGTAAGTTTATTGTTTTGTCTGTACCTAAATATAAATATTATTGAATTTCCCCCTTTTTGAGGGTTATTTTTAAGAGTTTCAAAGGTAAAATACACCATCCCTTAAATGGTGGACATATATGCCCAGCCATGTATCACCTTGGTTGCTTAGAAACCATGAGGCACAGCCTGAATAAGCAAAATTAGAACAGCAGAAGGAAAGAACCCTTTGTTAAAAAGAAGTTCAGGAGAAAATGCCCTGGCTATATTATGTATTTTGAAAATGAGAGACCGCAAGATAAACAAACATAATGGAAGGTTTAGGATGTCACATGTGAAGATGCCTTCTCCAAAGCACTTTCTTACTACTCTTGAGTTACATACTTCAACTCAGTTGTACTTCACCAAGGAAGAAGAATAACTTTAATGCATGTACAAAATTTCCATAACCCCATGCATCAAAGTGTCAAAAAACTACCAAGAAAGAAAAGCTGACCTATATTTATGAACTCCAAAGGTCAATGTGAAATCAACGTTACACCAGGCTCAGGAGGTGTAAAAATTTAATTTCCACTCAATTCTGACTATTTAATAGCATGAATCAGATGTAAGGCAACTCATCAACAACTCTATGCATTTAACAGGAAATTAAAAACTTAATTATCTTAAAAACGACAAAAGAAGACCTGCAAAGGATGTAGTCCTTCTGATCACATATGGAAAATATTTACTTAGATTGGTTCTGGTTTACATTAGCTACGAAATGTCCATTACAATTTATACTTGGCTGTATCTAAGCAAAAAATGATATTTAATAATTAAACAAATTTAAATTTTTTTATAAGTTTATTTATTTTTGAGAGAGACAGCATGAGCAGGGGAGGGGCAGAGAAAGAGGGAGAGAGAGAATCCCAAGCAGGCTCCGCACTGCCAGCACAGAGCCCAATGCAAGGCTCAAATTCACGGAACCATGAGATCATGACCTGAGCCAAAACCAAGAGTCAGACACTTAACCAACTGAACCACCAAGGCGCCCCAAAACAAATTTAAATTCTAATTGTTAGTATTCACTCTGGATCATCAGCCTCATAGGATATACATGTGCATCTGAAGTTAAGCACTCAACTTCCTCTGAAAAGGAGCATAATAAAAAAATAATACACTGCAAGAGCAAGTGGCTAAAGCACTAATTTCTGAAGAAAGGAATGTTCTATTCTTTTCTTTTTTTAAAAGAAAAGTAAAATGATTTTTAAAGTTGCCAATAATCAGCAGTTCCTATAGTGGATAGGAAAATTACTCCAGAAACCAATATGAAATATCACATAAAATTTAAAAATTCTTGGGCAGAGTCTCTCTTACAGACTTTTATGGTTCATTTGTTTGTGAGCTAAAATCCGAGAGGACTTACACAATTTGGAAATGGTGCTCATTCTCCTAGCTGTACAGAAATCAAACAAAGGAAGGAAAGGATATACCACCCAGAAAGGGTAGTGGTACCTGCTGTATGTTCTCAAAGTCGGCAGAGGGACTTGTATGCTTCTTGTCTGTACACAACCTGATTTCCACTTAATAGTTCTTAATCGTTTTTTTAAAACACAAGATGAACAGTCTGAAATTCCTGAGAAAATGGACTATTTCCTATTCTATATTCAGCCTAATTCTAGAGCTAGAGAAGTTTTATTTAGGGTCCAATCTGACTTTCTGCTAATACCTGTGAGGCACACAGAACAGTACCTTGTATACTGTAAACCCAACAAATAGAAACCGCTATCATCCTTATCCTGCAGACAAACTCCCCAATACAGAAGTCACCAAGGGCCTCCACCTCATTTCTAATGATATTTATCTCCATTCTACTTCAGCTAACCATTCCCAAGGCAATAACCTGACCCTCATGACCCCAAATAGCCCATTTCAGAAAATTTGAAACTCACCATCACATACTCTAACCACCATCTCCTTTCCTTCCACAATCTGTACTCCTTTCCTTTATTCCTATTATTCTTCCTAACTCTTAAGTAATGAGCCTCTTGTCAGACTTAATCCTTATTCGACCCAACCCAAATTGCTTATGGTCCATTATTTGGACTATTGTCACCAATCCTTAACTCCCTTGAAACCTTGTCTTCTGTTCCACAGGCCCTACAAACAAGCCTCCAACCCCAGATCAGTTCCATAATCTGCTCCTAATCTAGACTGCCAAATTCTGCTAAAAAGATTTATGCAACTGGGTAAACTAGGGCCACTTTGGGCCAATGAGGCTCCTTCCTACTGGCAACTCCCACTATTTGTTGGTTCCTTATCATCAGCATATAAACATGCTAAAATGGATTCCCATGATAGATGCTTTAAAAAAAAAAAAAACAACTCTCTTGATCCTTGACCCCACAGACATCACTCTTTTTTCTTTCTCATTCAAGATTCTCAAGACAGAAAATTCAGATGACCTTAGATTCATCAATGACTTTTTAGATGTAACAGCAAAAGCACAATCCATGAAAGACTGATAAATTGGACATTATTGAAATTAAAAATCTCTACTTTGCAAAAGACACTGTCAAGAGAATTAAAAGACAAACTGCAGACTGGGAGGAAGTACTTCCAAAAGACTTCTCTCATAAAGAACTGTTATCCAAAATATACAAAAAACTCTTAAAACTCATCAGTAAGAATACATCCCATTAAAAGACAGACCAAGGCTTTAAAAGACATCTCACAAAATAAGATACACAGATGACAAGTAAGCATATGAAAAAATGTTCCATATCACATGTCATCAGGGAAATGCAAATTAAAACAAGATACCATTACACTCCTATTAAAATGGCCACATTCTGAAAACACTAAATGCTGGTGAAGATGTAGAACAACAGGAAATGTTCATTCATTGCTGGTGGGAATCCAAAATGGTACAGCCACTTCGGAAGACATTTTGGTGGTTTCTTACAAAATTAAACATACTCTGACCATACGATCCAGCCATCATGCATCCAACTGGTATTTACACAAAGAAGTTAAAAACTTATGTCCACATAAAAACCTGTACAGAGATGTACTTTATAGCAGCTTTATTCATAATTGCCAAAACATGGAAGCAACAAAAATGTCCTTCAGTAAGTGGATGGATAAACTGTGGTATATCTAGACAATGGAATATCATTCAGTGTTTAAAAAAAAAAAAAAAGAGTTATCAAGCCATGGAAAGACATGGAGGAAACTGAAATGCATATTATTAAGTAAAAAAAATTTTTTTTGAAAAGGCTACATACTGTATGATTCCAATTATGACATTCTGTAAAACACCAAACTGGAGTGACTATAAAAAAGATCAGTGGTTGCCAGGGGTTTTATAGAGAGGGAGGAATGAATAGGCAGAGCACAGAGGATTTTTAGGGCAGCAAAACTACGATACTCTAACAGTGGACCTGTATTATCATACATTTGTCCAAATCCATACCATATATAGTATTAAGAGTAAACCCTACAGGCTTTAGGTGATGATGATGATGTATCAATGTAGGTTCGGCCACTATAACAAATATACCACTGTGTTGGTGCATGTTGATAATGGGGAGGTTGTCCATGTGCAGGGGGGCAAAGGATATATGGGAAATCCCTGTACCTTCCATTCAATTTTCCTGTGGTCCTAAAACTTCTCTTAAAAAAAAGTTTCATTAAAAAAAAAATTCTCAAGATACAAATTCTTGCTTGATTTAAGTTTACGCAGAGGTGCATGTAGTAATAGTAACATCAGAGGAAGTAATGCTTACACAATACGAGGATTAACAACTCAAAGCCACCACCTGTTCACAAGCAATTGACTACAGAGGGTCAGATACTATGGCTAGTGACTTCCGGTTTTGAGTAAGTAGGGGCTCAGAGAGATGAGGAAGCTGAGGCTTACAGAGATTAAATAATTTTTCTAAATCATATAGTTAATAAGGGATAAACAGGACATACATCCAGAAAGCATAATATGGTGAAGTGATTTTATCCTTAAAGCATTAATACGGTTTCCAGAGAGGTAAAATTCCTTGATGTGAGAAACTGGTTTGATAACACTGGTGAAGAGAAGTAAACCTATCAGTCACTGCCATGCTTAATGTATAAGATTTGATTTTCAGTCAGTCTAGAAATAAATATGAAGTTTTACTACTGCAATTATCTTCCTCGAGGAATCCAAGATTCTAAATTATAACCGGCCTTGTTAATTTGGTCCTTACACTCAATACAGTTTGAATATTAAACGCACAAGTTCAACACAGTTCATTATGGCATATTCTTTAAAGATTCTTTTTAGGGAGTAGTACTAGAACAATTGTATTTATCAAATTACATGTTTTAACTACACAATAAATATCACTCAGTAAACACGACACTTCTCATTGGTTGTTCTATTTAATTTTTTTTAATGTTTATTTTTGAGAGAGAAAGCGCGCATTGACGAGAGAGACAGAGACAGAGAGTGGAGGAGGGGCAGAGAGAGGCAGGGACAGAAGATTTGAAGCAGGCTCTGTGCTGACAGCAGACAGCCCGATGCAGGGCTTGAACTCATGAACCACGAGATCATGACCTGAGCCAAAGTAGGATGCTTAACCAACTGAGCAACCCAGGCACCCCTAATTCTCCTTTATAAAAAATGTGTAGGTAGACTTTTTGAAGTGCTTACTAACATCATTCTAAGAACCATTCTTTAGAACTGATAGTTTTCCATATACCTGAAATCTCTGGGGGGGAAACCCAGTATCAGCTGTTAGGAGAGAAATCGCTTCATTTTTTTTCTTCTAGCGTTATCTAACATGAATTTTGAACCCTGAATGACAGTTCTTTATTTTTAATTACATTCACCTAGAATCTTTAAAAAGACACTGCATATTTTCCAAGGTAACTCAGCAGACACAGGATGTGCTCCCTCTGCTGGCTTCTTGAAGGAGAAATGAAAAATACAACTTTTTCTAACAAAATAACTAGAGAAGGGTGGCACATCTCATTATAATGTATTGGATGGCCTTTTATCAAAGTAGATTTAGCAAGAGTCTGTTAAACCAATATCAATGGACTTTCCCCTTTTTTATTCTGGATTATTTTCTTATCTCCCATTTCTCACATGGGCTGGGGTAGAGGTGGGAAAGGTAAAACTTCACAAAAAGAGAAAGGGCAGAGACTAGTTTATTTCATATACACACAAAAAAACACACTGCAGCATGAAGTATGGCATATCTGAGTTTACACAAAAGCTGAAATTGACTGTAAAACATAGTTAGTAAATTCAAATCTATTTTAAAAAGCTGAGGAAACCACTGTTTCAGTCAAAAGGCCAACATTATAATGCTTTTTCAGACCCCAAAGGGGATGAAAGGTTAGAAAACCAATGCACAGTCTAGAAAACATTCTTTCATTAAGTTATATTGTTTTAATTCCTAAAGTTTTAAGTCATTTGTGAAGTAAAATTTACTTTGAAATAATATCTAGAAGTAGTATATTTAAACAAAAGCTTTAACTCTGCTTGCTTAAATATCTAAAGCTATTAATTTTAATTGTTTTGCCAAGTATCATTAGATGAATGTCATGAGAACTGTTATACAGATGTCCTGTGATTGACTGACTAAGCTATCCCGGAAAGGCTTCTAGGGAGAACATGAAAATTTACCTCCTCCTTGACTATCACTAAAATACAAGATGAAAGAACTTTCAACTCAAGGCACAGTTGCTAATTGTGTAATGAGTATAGCACATTACCATAGAAAACTGTGGATTGGCATGTAAAAGTACAAACAGAAATGTGAGTAAATGGAAGGGTAAATAATCCTTCCAGACAGAGCTGAATGACTGCTTTAAACTACTGGCTGTCACCCACATGCTGTTCTAATTACCTGGTTAAAGCAGCCTGCATACCATTCCCGTGGGCCTCCTACAAATGACAAGCTTGGTCTCACAATGAAGTAAGGAAGGGAACACTGTAATAAATACAAGTTCCATTAACTAGATCAAACAAGCAGCTGGCATAATGACATCAACTCCAGCTAGAAAAACATTTCAACTTGACACACCAAAAATGCAAAATTTCCACCTTAAACACACATACACAGAGACACACACACACACTATAAAGACTGGCAAAGCTGGATTGATATTTTCTAACCTATCCCTGAATTCTGTCCCTTTTCTCATCAGTGAGACTGTATTAATGAAGTTTAGAGTTTCTATAAAAAGTGAACTAAAGCCAAGCTTAAGTCCATTCCTATCTTCTCATATTAGATCTAAGTAAGTTATTTCAAATTTAGATCTCAGAAATCTAGCTCCTGAATAAGGGTTTACTTGCAGTCATTTTGGCTAAGGTGTTTAAAGTTTTCAGCTAGCAGGCTTCCAGGTCTTTTCAATAAATTCATTAGTTTTATAACAAAAAGATACATGGTTTTGCCAACAAAGTATTCACATTTTTAGCAAACAACCAAAGCTTGGGTCTTACACAGAGTAGCAACACGAGCCTACAGATGGTAAATTCAGTCACAAAACCAGGTCTGACCTTTATTTTCTAGTTCCTAAATGTGAATAAACAATAAATCAATTCAGAACACACCTTTCAAATCAATCAAATGCTGATTACAAGCAAAGAAGTTTGCTAGACTCTAGGTAAGATATCATACGGCTCCCACTTTGCATGTACACTTGAGCAGAACAAAGTCCATGTACTCCTGGTCACCATTCTCCTCCAGAGTTACTAGATAAGCACCTTCTTTCAGTTGCCATTAATTCTACCTTTTAAAAGAGATGCAGGGTTTATCAAACACCTTTTGAAAGCAATCTAGACTTCTGTCTTCACCAGTAGTTTCTCAGTACATTTTAAAGGAAATGGGTGCTTACAGTTTTGTTCCCTTTTGAGGTCCAGGCTCCCTATAACTTGCTCTGTCACTTACAGCCCTTTATATCGTATCTCCATCACCACTGAGCATAGCCCAAATGACATTAACTGTCCCAAAGACTTTGGCAAAGTTAACTTCTATTGGTGAAACTTTCAATTAGTTAATATACTCAATGAAAAAATGATTATAGCATGTTCATATAGCCTGGATTATTAGATCCCAATTAAGAACATTTCCAAATATTATTTTCTTTTTGCATTATATATTATTGTATCATAATAATATGTTGAGTATAATACCCGCTATAACAGAATCATTACATTATCATATTAACATGGAAACATGTGTCATAACAAAAATGCACTATACAAAACAAAGTAAAAGTCCAGTTATGTAAAAAATACATACATGTGAAAAAGGAGATATGTTAAAATGTACTAAAATATCTAGGCAGAAACTATTGGGCAATTAACTGTTAACTGAATCAACCAATAATTTTTTCAGGTAGTTATAATTTATCTTCATTTACACTCAGAGAAACTAAGGCTTGTGGAGACTGGGAAATCTGCTCAGTCACACAGCTAGAAAGAGGCAGAACTAGGATACAAGTAGTCATCAGGTCTATCGGATTCCAAAGCGGGAGCACTTACTTCCTCTACACACCAAGGAAAAATGCCAGAACTGAGAAAGGCATGCAACCAGGCCTTGAACCAAGGACATGATTGAACATGCTATGGGGAGTCTGTCATCTCCAGAAAGGCAAAATAAGAAAAGGTAGGGCTAAGCATACTAGGGTCATCAGGTATAAATTTAGGTTTGAAGTATAAAACACAGATCCACTGAAGAGCAGAACAGTCTTTATGGAAGATGAAAGTGAAATTAGTAAGTACTGAGGTAGCTAGTAAGGAAGTGAATAAAAGCTGTAGTAAAATCCATTGGAGTACAGAGTAACTATGTGTCATTTTAAGGAAAAAAACAAGGCACAAACAAGGAATCAAACAAACAGGTGGTAGCACCAAGAATGGAGAAGAAACAAAAACATCATGTCATGGAAAAAGCACCAACTTGGATATAGAAAGATCTGGGTTCTATCCTGGCTATATAACCTTAACGGAGACCACCTTCTTTTTTGGCTGTATTCTTAACCTATCATATTCTTATTCATATTATTTCTTTTTTATCTCAGATACTACTAGAACCTTAGCTGGTTTTTATGGCATTCATTGCCCTTCTTCCTTTATATTATTGTCATCCATTTTTGTTCAACATGTATTTTAAACTCTAGGCGACACTGGAACTGTTACTTTTCATTGTCAATATTCATTTAAATTAAGCCAACTTTATTTCATCCCTTGCTATTCACTACCTCAATCAGTTTTGTCTGGCATTTTTCCCTGTCTTGACTGAAGGTTTTCTTTCCTTTTCAAGTGTTTCTTTTAATGCAGATATGTGGGTGACAAACTCCCTCAGTTTTTGTTTTCACAAAAATGTGTCCTCACTTTTATTTTTGAAAGATATTTTCCCTGTGTTTGAATTATAATTTGACAATTATTTTCTCACTGACTTTCTAAAGATGCCATCCCTTGTCTTCTGGATTTCATTATTTCTGTTGGTCCTCATATTGCTTCTTTTAATGAAATGTGTCCTTTTCTCTGAATACTTTAGTTTTCAGAAGTTTTATTGCAGTTGTCACCCAATCTCTGTGCTGCCAAAGAATCAATTTTACTATGAGAAGCACTGGTGTGGTGTCTCTCTATTAATGTTTTCATGATAGAGCTAAATAGAAATTACACAAATTGGAATACAACTGAAAACAAAGCATGAAAAATAAAGAACAGAGTATCCAAGGCCAGCTGAATGAACAGCCTTAACTATGTGTAATTCTTATACTAGAAGAATAAGAGTGAGAAAATGAGGCAAAATTAATATTTCAAAAAAATGATGGCTGAAAATTTTTCCAAAATGAATGACACCAAATCCCAGTACAAGAAGCTCAGAAAATATGAGGATAATCCTCCACCACCACCCTGGAGATACCCTACTATTCAAGGTGCTGAAAACCTAGAATAAAGATAAAAATCTTGAAGATAGAGGAAAAAAGACCTGCTGAAGAGTGAGATAAGAACTATAGCAGACCTTCATATCTGAAACTCTTGAGAACCAGGAGAAAACAGCAATAAAAAGTGCTGAAAAATAGCCAACCCATAATTTTATACCCATGGAAAATACATTTTGGCCTCCCCCTCCCCCATTTTTACAAATGAAGCTATAATGAATGTCCTTATACCAAAATCTTAAAAAGAATCTCTATTTTTTCACAATATATTGTTTAAAAAGGATTACCAGTAAACAGCTATATTTTTAATGATTTTGATAACCATCACTTAGAGTGTTATACTCTCTCAAGGATGATATATAAGTACAAATTCTTGTAAATACTACATCATTACAAAATCAAACCTACCAGTTCAGTAGTGATTAATGTTACCTAATTTCTCTTCCTAGTGACATTGAATGTTTTTTCTTATACTTATTGTGCAAATTGTTATGTTTTTTTAAGTTACATATTTATATTTGTACCCAGGTTTTCTGTTGAACTTTTGTCTTATTTTAATTAGAGAAAGTTTATTATAGATTAACAGGAGTAAACCATTGCTATATATGTTGCTAATATTTCTTTCTAATTTGACATTTATTCTTCAAATATTTTTATGGTATGACTTTCTCTTCAAGCATTCATGAATATTTATGTTGTCAAATTCTTCAGTCTTTTATTAGTTTATTTTTTTAATATAAAATTTAGAACAGTTTTTTTCACGGAAGGTTAGAAAAACAGTTCCTTATTATTTTCCTCTACCTTTAAAAAAAAAATGAGGTATGGGGTGCCTGGGTGGCTTAGTCAGTTAAGCTTCCAACTTCAGCTCAGGTCACGATCTCAACAGTTTGTGAGTTCCAACCCCGCATCAGGTTCTGTGCTGTCAGTATGGAGCCTGCTTTGGAGCCTCTATCACTCTCTTCCCCCTTGTTCTCTATCCAAAATAAACATTAAAAAAAAGTTTTAAGTATGTTTCATATGTTTATTGACCAGTTGCATATCCCCTTTTGTAAAGTGCCCGCTGTTTGCCTATTTACCTACAAAGTTGTATTTTTTAAGGTGGAAGGTAGTGTTCTTTTTAAAGTAATATGTAGATATTCTTTATTTATACTAAATAGGAGTCCTGACTTTACTATTGCCTGAGAGGTTACAAACTAATTATAATCATAAGTGCTGTGTTGTTTCAGAGGTAGTAGATCCAAAAGAATACTTTTAAGAAAAAGGTAGGACACCACAAGGAAGACATTTTATTACAGTCACATATTTAAAATGTTTTACTCATTGATATTTAGTAACAAAGAAACTGGTTAAAGGAGAAGTAAAACCAAAAGATAAAATCAGAATTCCTATCCTTCCTGAGATCCAGATACTGGAAATCTGTACAGTTTATAGGATGATTGTCAGGCTGTACAACTTTAGGTCAGGAGTCAGAAAAAGGGCCAACCACCTGCAATAATTTGTGGATGTATTTTGGTGGAAACATTTCAAAAAATAGTTGTTTCTTTTCTTAATTTTTTTTTTTTAACGTTTATTTATTTTTGAGACAGAGAGAGACAGAGCATGAACGGGGGAGGGTCAGAGAGAGAGGGAGACACAGAATCGGAAACAGGCTCCAGACTCCGAGCGGTCAGCACAGAGCCCGACGCAGGGCTCGAACTCACGGACTGCAAGATCATGACCTGAGCCGAAGTTGGATGCTTAACCGACTGAGCCACCCAGGTGCCCCTCAAAAAATAGTTTTAAAAACGGCACTGTTTAAAGAAGATGAGTAAAAAGGTCTAACAGAACTTTAATGGCTTCTATAAACACTAATTTTCTCAAGGTAGGAATTCAGGTGCAACTCAAATAGCTAGCCAGGCCCAAGACAGAAGATTTGGGTCCTACTAACTTCCCAATTCCTCCACTGGCTAGTAAGTAAGCCTTCATCAAGACAGTCAAGAGAAACAGATGTGCCTGTGATGAGAGTCAAGGTCAACCTCACTGAAAACACATCTAATCAGAGGTCATTAAAACAATTCCTTATGAGCAGAAAACAGAAGCTTGATTTGGAGTGGCCTATTTTTGCTCCATCCTCTTTTCATAGAGAAAAGAAAAGGCCAAGTTACCTAGTTATGCTGTATAACAGAATTCCACATGGAATATATGAAATCTATCCATTATAAACCAGAAAGCAGGCCAAGATCCCACAGCATGACTTCAAGACAAGGTAAAAAGCTAAAACTTGGAATTTACTAATTAGTAAGTTAACTCTGACCTTATTTTTATTTTGTTGCCATACTGTTGAGGAGAGGTCGGTAAGTGGATTCTTTCCTACCTTAGGTCAGACAAGCTTTACTTGCATCACCTTCTAAACCTAATCAAGCAGATCTGTAGTTGTCTGAAGAAATTAACTTGGAAAAAAAGGCATCTTGACTGGACAATAAATACAAACAAACAAAAAATACACTCATCGTATACAGACCATTGTACATTCAAATTGCAGTTTCTTAAGACTATCCAGAGATGGGGGTTTGTTTGTTTGTTTGTTTGTTAAAGATAAAGTTGAGGGGCACCTGAGTGGCTCAGATGGTTGAGCGTCTAACTCTTGATTTCAGCTCAGGTCAGGATCTTAGGGTTATGAGATCGAGCCCCATGTCAGGCTCCACACTGAGCATGGAATCAGCATAAACTTGTCTCCCCCTGCCCCTCCCACTCATGAGCATGCACGTGCTCTTTCTCTCTCAAATTAAAAAAAAAAAAAAAGTAGAAGAGAGAATTTTTTTCTAAGACAGTACAGAAAAGTTGGTATAATATTTAACTAAAACTCTTAATAATATATACCACACAAACATTTAGGTCCTACAAACCCTACCCAAAATTTATAATGGTATACCACAGTCTAAATTTTAGTAGGAGGCACAAAACTATGGAACAGAGAAAAAGAAAGAGTCAGCTTCCTTCTTGGCTTAATGGTATTTCTGGGTATTGGCTAAAAGGAGGCTTTACATACCTCTACAAAATAAGGAGCTGCAGATAATTTCCAAACACTCTGATAGCAAATGTGTCCTTCTAAAGGATGTTACAACTTGGAGAGAGCAAACAACATTCTGGGGGAATGTTCCTTAACCACCTTTAAGCCTGAAAAGCACTGACTTCTCAGTTACTGTAAGAGGCCTGCATGAATTACAGAGAAAACAAAAGCAAGGATCTACTGGCCAGCATAGCTCAGGATGAGATCAGCTGTCCTATCTTGGACTGTGGCTGAGGGCTGGGCTCCCTGAGAGTTCTGCTGAGTCAGTCTCCCACTCACCCTATCGCACTTCCCACCCTCCTAAAATATCCATATTGGTTTCAAAGCCTCTGCTGAGAACATCAGCCTTTTGTACAAATATTAATATTTTATATCTACCAAGGCAGCCAACCGTGAAGAACAGTTTTTCTTCAAAATTTTGCTTTGATTCCTTGCTACTCTGTCTGAGCTACTGAAAGCTAGATAAGTTACACACATACACCGCTGGGTTTTTCAAGCCTTAGTACATTCATTAATATTTTATAGACTTAATTCTAAGGCAGCTAAACAATATATTCTATTAAAAATGCTCTATTAAAAAAAAGAGGTACCTTTAGAAGGGCAAGCTGCTGCCTAAAATATACTTACAAAAGGAAAAGTTAACCTTGAAAAAAGGTATCTCCAAATGCTATTCAAAGCTCCTTGGTTTTTTTGAGAAGAACCTTAAAGATTCCATGAAAATTCAGCATGGGGTTTCTCAATGAGGACTGAATGAGCGACCATTTATAAACAATGAGGCATTTAAAAGGCTTGAATTTATTTTTAGGAGAAATACTTTAAAAACAGAAGGTAAAAGGACATAGAAGAAAATCACTATAATCTACTCTCTTAACTATCCCTTAGACTGAGAAATTAACAAATGTTTGTATCCACCTAACACCATTTTGCTTGTGCTCACTGTTCATTACCCATCACTAGAGCCCCCCCTGTAGGCTCTTCAAGATCTCTCTTCCTGCACTGGGGACTAAGGGAAATATTTATGAAATAAGATAGGGATTTACTTAGTTCCAAAAGTAGACAGTTAGTAAATCCATTCCTTATTTTAAACATTAATCAATAAAAAGACTTGGACCTGGAATTTCATCTCAAAGAAAACTAGCTAATGTGTAGGCAGACAAACTAAATTTGCTCCCCAAGTACAGCATGTATACATTGAAGTGATGTTTCGTTTTATACTACACACACACACACACACACACACACACACACACAAATCAGGTGATTTTATTAAATTACAAAAGCCTAATACCACAGATGGTAGAGGGAAGATGTCCACTTTCAGATTTTAAAAGCATTTTAAGCTCATCTAAAGAGATCCTAAAATAATACAAATGATAAATGCTTACACAATTCAAAATGTGGTGCAGAACTTTATGGCTGAGTAAGCATACTCTGAGTCCTTATATTGTTAAGAAGCATTTCCTAATGCCTTCTGTGTATAAACAAAGTCCTGACCACAGTGCTAAATCAATGTGCAAAAGAAGCTGTTCTAAGATTTGGGACTGAAGAAGTAGGATTCAAAAAGAAAAGTTCTAAAAACAATGTATAAAGTATAAAATGATGCAATATAAATTGGATATATGAATGTTTAGGGGAAGAGATTTCCTTGAAGAACTGCATTTTGAAGTGGATCTGGAAAAGGATTTGTCAATAATTTATAATAAGACAATGTTTCTTTTTATAGTACCTTTATTGAGGCAAAATTCACATATTATACAATATATTAAAGTATATAATTCAATGGTTCAAAATATATTCACAGGGTTGTGCAACCATCACAACCAATTTCAGAACAATTTCATCACCTCAAAAAGAACCCCTGTACCTGTTAGCAGTGACCACCCCCCACCATTTCCCTCCAACCTCCTATGCAATCACCAAGCTACTATCTATTTCTGTAAATTTGCCTATTCCAGACATTTCAGAAAAATGGAATCATACAATATATGGTGTACTGTAACTAACCACTTTCATGTAGCATGTTTTCAAAGTTCATTAACACTGTAGCATGAATCAGGGCTTCATCCCTTTTTATGCCTGAATATTCTCTGTAGGGGGTTCAACTGGCTAAAAGATGAATAAGAAAGTTACTTGTCAGACTCCTCTTTAAAGTCTAACGTTTTACAGTCATGAATATCACGAATTCAGCATAATTAAATATTTCCTAAGAACAAAACAGACAAAAAGAATGATGTGTTCACAAGAATGATACAATGATATTTCCATGTATACTTTTAGTAATCTGACTGCAATAGTTAACGTTTCAAAAAAAAATTTTTTTTAACATTCACAGAAGTTCTCTTCTCATTTGATGTGCATGATATGGCCTTTTCCGTCTTCCTCTTCTTCTTCTTTTTTTTTTTTTTTTTTTGAGAGAGAGAAAGCCTGTGCGCACAAGTGTGGGTAGAAAAGAGAGAGAGGGAGAGAGATAACCTTTAGCAGGTTTCACATGCAGCACAACGTGGGGCTCGATTCCATGACCATGAGATCATGACCTGGGCCAAGATCAAGAGTTGGATGTGTAACTGACTGGGCCACTCAGACTCCCTTTCCCTTTTTCTTCGACTTGGATATTTTGCCTACTAAAAAGAGGATGAAAATAAACTACCACTTCTAATTATGAAGCGAAAACATCCTAAGTAATGAAAAAATGTACTGATGTAACCAAAGGAAGACCTCTGCTTCTCTTCAGTAACGTCTACTCTTAAAGGTATGTGACTTGTGAATTCTTTTTTTCTTAAGATGTCATGTTTATAGCAACTCAATTAACAACCCTGAGTTAGAAAATTAAACTTATTTCTAAAGCAAAAGAATGTAGTGGTTCTAGTATTAAAATGTACTAAACTCAACTTTGAAATCTGAGAAGAGCATCTCTCAATTCTGTGACATGTGAACAAATATCAGATACATGGAACCAAAGAAGAAATCATGAATAGTACATGTTATTTCTTTACTGAGGTGAATTCCTACATAAAATTAACCTTTTTTTTTTTTTTTTTTTTTTTTTTTTTGGAGAGAGAGAGAGAGAGTACATGTGAGGGTACAGATGAACAGGGGAGGAGCAGGGAGACAGGCAAAGAGAGAATCTTAAGCAGGCTCCAATGCCCAGCACAGAACCCAACACAGGGCTCAATCTCACTACTGTGAGACCATGACCTGAGCCAAAATCAAGAGTCAGAATCTTAACTGAATGAGCCACCCAAGTGCCCCTAAAAGCAAACATTTAAAAAAAATTTTTTTTTATTACGTGGGCAGCTTCTACCTTTTGGCTATTGTGAATAGTGCTGCTATGAATGTACATGTCCTTGTTTGAATACCTGTTTTTAATTCTCTGGGGTGTATATACTTAGTAGTAGAATTGCTGGGCTGAATAAAAGGAATACTGAATACAGTGATTTCTACGATTGGCCAATATTATTAATCTGATTATTTCCTAATAATGGAGTACTTTAAACACTGACAGAAAGTATTAGAGACCAAAGTGAATAAGCAAGTAGAAACAAGCTTAAATTACTTGACATCTTTTTTTTTAAGCTATTCTTTCCTTGAATCATTTCTGATTTTCCCAGACAACTAATGACATTCTTCTCGTGGGTGTATGAAACTGCTCTTGCATTTGGATATTTTCCTCTTGCCAAAATGAAATGCTTCCACCTTGCCTATGCCAAAAGTCAGATTATAGGCAGTTTAGAGACAGTACATTCTGGATTCTTTATAAGAATTAACTTTCAATTCTTCTTTTAAAATATAAAAACTTCCACGCTGTTAGTATTAAAATGTCTTACTTGTTAGCAATAATACTTCAATCAAACTAATGTTCAATGAAAAGGGGATTGTCTACCTTAAAATAGCAATTTACACACACATGCATAGCTCCTTCTCTTGAGAGGTTTTTTGAATAAAAACTATCAGAAAAATTAAATCTTCCTCAATTCAGAGTGGCTAGCTCACCTCTAAAAAGCCCCTTCTAGCCTTATGGATTTGTTAGAAAGGTTTTACCAAACACTTTTTCCCCTAGCAAATTACAAATTGAAAAACCCAAGAAGGATAATACATTCAAGTAGCAAACGTGATTTTACTTATTTGCAAAGGATATGCAAATTCTTGGTCTTTAAAGCTAATCCCTTCCACATATACCTGCTTCCCAAGTTTACAAGGAAAAAAACAAGGACAACAAAGAGTCACTGAGTTGGTGGCAGAACTGTGCTAGTCTAAGGCTGTTTGTTCCAACCAACTTGTATTGTGCCCTTTAAGATCAAAAGAATGATAAAATCAAATATTCTGAATAAAAATTATACAATTCACCTATCTGCTTTCAGATAATTTCTGACCAAATGGCACAGAGACAGGAAAGTACGTTGGCTAAAGGGCTTAGGGCTCTGACACTCAGCCTTAATACTTAAATGTGTGACCTGACCAAGACATGTTAGAATTCTCTAGGCCTAGGTCTTCATTTAAAAAAAAAAAAAAAAAAGGAAGAGGAGGATGCTGTGTTCTAAGGATTAAATCAGAGAACTTTATAAACTTAGTATAGTGCCTGGAACAAAGCAAACTTTTTTTTTTCTTTTTCTTTAAAGGTAGGCTTCAAGCCCAGCACGGAGACCAAAGGGAAGCTTGAACCCATGACCCTGAGATCAAGGCTGAGCTGAGATCAAGAGGTCACTTAACCCACTGAGGCAGCCAGGTGCTCCCACAGCAGACTCTTAATAAACGGTTGCTGTTGTTATTAAAAGAACTGCAAAACAAAGAAGTGACTTATTCCTGTTACAGATATTAGGTAGAAATAACTTCATTTATAAATAACATCTCCAGGAAGATGCAGAAACAGCACCAAACAACGTGGCATTGCAATGACACTAAAATCATGATCAGGCTTACTGCTGATAAAATAAAAGGCATTTCTTTCTTTCTTTTTGAACCTTCTTGCCTACTTTGAACAAAGAGAAAAACAGAGATGCTCATTTTAGAAATGCAGGCTACTTTTTATAGCAGAGCTTCTCAAAGGTTAATGGATATGCAAATAACATGGGGAGCTTGTTAAAAGGCAGAATCTGATTCAGTATTTGGTAGGTCCGGGGCAGCCCCTGAGATTCTGCATTTCTAACAAGCATCCAGGTGATGAGGAAGCTGCTAGTCCAGAGATTATACTTTGAATACCAAGCGTTTACAGGATACCACATTCAAAAACAACAAAAAAGAACACCTAACTTTGATCCTGATACCAGATACTTGAGTACCAAATCACAAGACTAAATGGCACTTGACACCATTATAAGCTTGCTATGACCTATAATCTGTGTTTAAGTACTGATAGTTTCTTGAATACTCATCTAAGCCAATCTTTCTCTGCTAGGGTACATATTGCTTCAAAATGATCCTGGTGCCACTCTGCCTTACACTGAAGGTCTCGGAAAATAGAGGCACTTGCAGCTGAATGAAGAAACAGGCACTGTCTCGAGCAGCCCTTCTGAGTCAATGAATCTAACGTTATAACTCAATTTTACTTTTAATGATGCATGCAATGGGTGAAGAGAGGTGTCCTGTCACTATCACCACTAAATTTTCACCCATTCCCCTTTAGACATCTGCCCCAAAAGGAGAGATCATAATACCACAACTCATCCAAGGAAAAAAGGAAGGCAAAAACTCCATCACCAATAGGAAGACAGAAGTGAGAACTTTTAAATTTCTATAAGGACCAAAGTGTTTTTCTAACCCCTCCTCTTTCCAGGTTCTACCCTACTTTCGGCAGTCAATGAAAAATTCTAGCCCTTGGGAATACACTTGAAATTTAAAGCTTCTTTAGTTTTACCAAGGGAGAAAAAGCTAGTGAACCACTAATTCATGTAAAAATAAGCATATATAAGCCATAAAAAGCATGGTCCCTCCTTCTTCCCTTCCATCTTTCTCACCTCCACCTTTTAAAAAGGGGCACAGTAGAGACTTAACGTTCACTGGTTTTCACAGACAAATCATTAATCTTCTCCATATTACTTATCACTGCAGCTAGGATATTGTTTGCTCTAATCTAACAGATTTTCATTTCAAAACCAATTCTAAGGCTCAGCAGGGTGCTATATACAACTTTAATGAGAGCTTCTTACCCAAGACTCTTCCACTATGTGTTTGTTCAGAACTGTTGAATTTTACTGGTGGAGGTTGTTGAATGAAGCAAAGGAAAGGTTAACCAAGAAACAGAATTTAAAAACTGAAACTCACTTGCTTATCTTTTTTATTCATTTAAGTATACAACATTAACAAATTGAACCAAACTGATGACAGGATTTATGTTTACCTTATGTGATACCTAAGCCAGCTCTATGTATCTCCTTTATGGACCCTTCTACATTGCATCCTGTGGCTCCCTACAGTTAATGCAAAACAAGGGAGTAGCTCTGTAAACCTGCTGACAGCTGTTTAATGGGAGAGGTGGAAAGTAGTGGACGTATCCTGGTAGTGTGCTTAATGGATACACAAACACCACAGTCATCAGCCTGAAGTGATTCTGGCAGAAAATTAACTTAGAGATACAAAACTCATTTGGTGAGAAGACCCACAGCAATCTGAACAATATCAGACTGTGTAATGGGGAAAGGGGTAAAATAAGATGATGTGTTTTCTAAACTCCTCTTAAGAAAGAAGCAGAAACATTTTTTTTCCCACATGCTACTTTGTAGCTTCTTGCTTTAACATACAAACCTGCAGGTGCTTTCTCTTAAAGCAAATGCTACCAATCATAAATGACCCACCGGACAGAGTATGTCAGAGATTTGTTTGTTAATATCCAAGTGTTACAAAAGCATAGTATTTTATGACATAACCTGAAAATGTTATCATCATCAACTAATTTTTCCTTTTTAATTTTTTCCCCAGCATTGTGACATTCAGGTTAGAGAAAGGAAGAAACCTAGCATGTGTCAGATTATAAACTGTGACACTCGGCTCCAAGGAAATAACATTGTTTTAGTGAAAATGAGGGTGGGAAAGGGGGTTAAATATCCACCAACAAGAAACTAATTAAATAAATCATAGTATACCATAAAATTTTGTTACTGTAAAAAAAGGAGTCAATGAAAACACCTCTAGAACATAATGACTGGAAAGAACAAGGTCAAGCAGAATCTGGAAATAGGAGAATCAAAATGAGTATATATAAAGAGGAGGCAAACTATGGATGGGGATCTAGAGCAGATTTTCTTTTAGTGATGTGCCCTCTTGTAACTTTTAAAAATTTTGTGGAACACATCTATACTTCCTTTTCAAACAAGATTCAGTGTTTACATTTAAAAAATAAAAACATGCTTTGAAAAGACAGTAAAAAAAAGAAAAGCATATTATTTGAGACAACTTAATTATAACCATTTATGATATGCTACAATATGCAATATTTTATTTTCAGCTTTACTGAGATATAAATGACATGTAACACTATGTAAGTTTAAGGTATTCAACTTACTGGTTTTGATACACTTATGTACTGCAAAATGATTACCATCATAGCATTAGCTAACACCTTCATCTTGTCACATAATTATAATTTCCTTTTTGTGTTAAGAATTCTTCAGATGTACTCTCTGAGCAACATTTAGGTACATAATACAGTATTATCAGATTTGATCACCATGCTGTACATTAGATCTCCAGAACTCGTTAATCTTGTAACTGGAAGTTTGTCCCCTTTGACCAGCATCTCCCCATTTCCCCCATACCCCAGCCTCTAGTAATCACCACCCTACTTTGTTTCTCTGAGTTTGGCTTTTTAGATTCCACATATAATAAGTGGTATCATGTACTATTTGTCTTTCTCTGTCTTATTTCACTTAGCAAGATGTAACAATAAAAAAAATTTTTTTTGCTTATTTATTTTGTGAGAGACAGTGACTGCGCAAATGAGGGAGGGACAGAGAGACAAGGAAAGAGGGAATCCCAAGCAGCTTCCGTGCTGCAAGCACAGAGCCCTATGTGTGGCTCAAACCCATGAAACCGTGAGATCATGACCTGAGCTGAAACCAAAAGTCATACACTTAACCGACTGAGCCACCCAGGTACCCTAGCAAGAAGCTTTTAGTATTATATTTCAAAATGCAAACATAATAAAATGTTTTCTTCATTTACTCATGAAGAGATATTAAAGGACCATGTAGATGCCTTGTATAATAAAGATTACAGATGACAAGAGAAGGCTAAGAACCACCTTACAGAATATGCTTTAATTATTTAGGAGATAAATTAAAAGTGGCATTATCTAATCTAACCCATCTTATTTTGAAAGTCACACATAAACATGGTAAATTTATATTCTATTAAGATAACTGATCTTCACCTATGATAGTCTAGACTAAGAATCATAAAAGGGGGCAGACCTTAAAATTCTATGAAAGGTGGGAATGTGGCGGGGGGGATGATGAAGAAAAATAATTATAAATAGTTTTCCAGGAAACTAGGAAAAGCACACTTTTGAGAAAAAAGGTATGGAGACCTGGGGGAAGGGAGAAAACAAAACTCAAAATGAATCCAAAAATGCTGACAAGAATGTTACTTTCTGTCATTTAAGAAAATATATTCAGTTAACACCTATTTCCATAAAGAAACAGCACAGATGGAAAAAAAAAAAAACAAAACAGGCCCACCGTATCTTTGGCTAGAAAAGTAAATGATGAAAGAAGTTCCTTAGAAGACAGAAACATACATCTAGAAATATATGGTTCCTTTTATGAATATAGGGGTATCTCTCTTCAGTGAGACAAACAACACCATGTCTTCTCCCCCCACTCAGTTTTTCAAGTATCAAATACAGAAATTCTAACTGTATACATGCTTTGTGAGCATCATTTACTTGCAGTTTAGTATTCACAAAATGAAAAGACAGGCTCTGCTAAAGTGCCTTCCGAAAAAATATGAACAGTGGTTTAGTGGAACTAAGCAGATCAAGCTTTTGGACTTTATTTCAAAAACACTGAGCTACCTCAGGAATGCACGGCTCACTGGGCACACTAATAACTAGCTTCAAATACCAGTTGAAGTCATTGTGGAATGCAAAGGCAGGGCTTCTAACGGAATGTCAAGCAGTCCCTGTCCCCATCTCCACACAGCAGTTCTTTCTTAGGTGCTAACCACAAAGCTTCCTGCTTCTCTGTGAACTGTGAGTTACCTTTTGGGCAAGTGTTTCTAGAAGTGATCAATCTTTCAGAAAGACTGGGTGAGAAAGGTGATCCTATTTTACCATATGGCTGGACTCACAAAGCCATTCCCCAATTCCCCTTGGCTTTGGGCACCTGCCATATACCCAACAACTCTAAAATGCCTAAAATTCTGGCACTGGGGGGGTCCTTTAAGAATGAAATCTTCTCAGATAATGTATCCCCACCCCTCAATTTGATGAATCTGAACAGAAGGCAAGCAATGCCTGGTTATGGAAGTTCAAGACAGTTTAAAACAACAAAAATCCAGGTTCACCCCCTTCTCTCTTCTATACACAGTAAAGAATGGCCCCCTGGCTAGATGTCTGAGTTAGGCTTATGAATACAATGTTTCTAAAGATCCCTAAAGCTAGTTCTCAAAAGACTGTTAAAAAAATGTTGGCAGTAATCCTATATTAAAAGGTTTTTTTTCTTAATCACCAACAGTATCTTCACAAAAAGGATCTTTTTCAAATCATTAAATAAATTTTCATCTATTATACTTGTATCTGTTTTTAATATAATCATGCCTGGTTTCTTTATTCATAACTTTCACTAAACAAATTAAGGATGGAAATTTCAGCTGTTGAAAAATTACAAGTAACTGACCTATTTTTAAAGAACTTTTTTCCTTTTAAAAAAGCAAGGTTACCCAAGAGGAAAGCACAGTAACAAAGTTAACCTCAATGATCATTCATAATTGAGTTTGTAGGTGGAACAGTACAGATATATAACTCTAATGTGGTTTCTAGGTTTTGGCATGTATTTTGTATTCTAGAAATTTAAAAAAAAAATTTTTTTTAATGTTTATTCATCTTTTGAGAGAGGGAGACAGACAGAGGGTGAGCGGGGGAGGGGCAGAGAGAGAGGGAGACAGAATTCAAACCAGGCTCCAGGCTCTGAGCAAGCGGTCAGCACGGAGCCCACACGGGGCTCGAACCCACGAATTGTGAGATCAGGACCTGAGATGAAGTCGGACGCTTAACCTACTGAGCCACTCAGGTGCCCCTAGAAACTTGTAATTACACCAGTCATACTGGAAACAAGCAATACTGTGTATTTAACACATTTTCCCTGTATCACCATGACTCTACCGAAGAATGGCTCCTTGAAAAACTACATTTATTTAATGTAGGTGGCTAAAGACTAATTTTAACTATCAGATATTGAGTACCTGTCCCATACTGTTCTTTTTAAAATCTCACAACCCATCCCCAGGAGATAAATCTGACTGCTACACTTCACAGATGGCCATACTAAAGCCCAAAGTCAGACAGCTAAGTGGATAAACTGGGATTCTAACCCAGATACACTTGACTCCAAAACCTAAATTCTGGCCCACTGCCTTTAACCTCAGAATTACATGCAAGAGGTGGTCTGCTGTTCCACAATACTACTGATGACTGAATTCATGGTTACCACTATAGCCCTGAATGTATCTAAAATACAAATATACAGAAAGTTACAGAAAATAAAATGAAGTATCTAGTATTGTCTAATCTTAATACTTCACTGTATTTGTTTCAGAGTCTTAAAGAAGAAATGAAACATTGCAGGTCAGGTGTAAGGTCTCTATGCACTCTTTTCCCAATCTCATTCCTTTCTCTTTCTCAGAGGTAACCACTACCCTAAATTTGGTTCAAGATTTGCATTTCAAGCCATGCTTTTACACTATTTCTACAAACAAGAATCCATTAAAAAGCATGATTTTTGCATGCTTTCAAACTTTATGTAAGTGTGCCATACATAAATATCATTCAGAAACTTATTTTTCTACTCAGTCATGTTTTTGAGGTCTTCCATATGGAGAACTGCACAACATTCTGGTGTATAAACAAACCGCAATCAACCTACTCACCTAATGTTGGACAGTTCTTGTTTCCCATTTTTCCACTAATACAAACACTTATTGTGCCTGTCTCCTTTGCACAAGCATTACAGCATTTCCAGGGTACAGACTTAGAAGCAGAAATGCCAGGCCAAGAGGAACTGTACCTTTACTAAATACTGACAAATTGCTCATGAAAGTGATATTCAATTCATATTCCTACCAATAGCAGAACCCACACATCCTCACCAACACTTGGTAATGCCAGACATTTACATTTTTGCTAATATCACGGGTGTGAAATTACCTCATTTTCATTTTAATTTGTATTTCCCTGATTAACGAGACTGAGCATGTTTGCATAATTACTAGCCACAATTTTTTTAAAAAGAAAGGCCAATAGCACAGTAAATAATTAAGTATCAAGGACATAGAAGTAATATAAAATGGATATAAAAGTTTTTCCTACAAGTAAATATTCAATGTTGAATTCTAAATAATGAGAGAAAAGTAAAATATATACTGTTATTTATCTGAAATCTTAAATAAAGTGTAAGTTTTCATCAGTCTAGTCATTTACTGGTAAAAAGCAGGTTAAATTAAACAATCAAAGGTCTCTTCCAACTAAAAATGTAATTCAAAACACAGTCAAACCCTATTATGAGAAAATCATATAATTTCATGTATGAATGAATGAATCAATTGATCAATGGATGGATGGATGAATGAATGAATGAATAAATGAATCAAAGACACACAGAGTAACCAACAAATTGCTTTGGGTTTAGAAAACCTTCGTAATTATTTTCTGAACTTGCAGAACTGTACCTGCATCCCCTTTTCGGCACCTTAAAGGAAATAGTATTTTAGCCTATGAAGCAGAAAGAAAATGAGACAAAGAAAAGTGGGTTGTTGCTTAACCAGATTCCATCTTCTCCATATCCTAGAAAATAAAAGGAAATGCCCTCTCCCTTTAGGAGACAGGGCCCCAAGAAAGAAGAGAATTTCAGACAAATGACAACATGAATGAAAAGAGATGACTGAAGCCACATGTACTCTGTCCAACCCAGCGTTTTTAAAAATGAAAAACAAAAATCTCTCAATATTTTACCAGTTAGTGATCTGAATTAACAGAGCTTGGTTTTTACAGAGCTTGGTTTTCATAAAGCTTTATAAACTTTTAGAGAAAAGTACAAGACTAATATAAGGACTCCCATATATCCTTTACAAGATTAATTCACCAATTGTTTACGTTTTGTCCAAGCTGCTTTATCATTCTTTTCTCTGAATATTTCTGGAGCCACTTGAGAATAAACTGAATACCTCTTTTAACAGTAAATATCTGGATATTAAACCTGTTATTCATAGGTCTTAAGCCATCAAAGACCTTTTCATCTGGCTTGGAAAAGGTATTATTGTCCCATTAAAAAGCAAAGTTTTAACTCTAGCACCTAAAAATGGCAGGAGTTTTAACTCTAGCACCTATGTATTATTATAGGTTAAATAGGGCAGTGGTACATAAACTGCTTTAGATTAGTATCATGTGGGAGTCTTTAAAACAAACAAAAAAAACCACAAAAAACCAGATGCCTGGACCTGGCTCCCATCCCAAATACTCTGATTTAATTGGTGTTAGATGTGACCTAGGCAATGGGATTTTTAAAACTCCCTAGAGTTTTAAAACATGCCCCAAAGTTTTGAAACCAGTTTTAGGGACTAGGTACCTACACACCATTTGAAATACTGGTTCTAGGAAAATATGTTATAGTTCAAAGCAACTGATGACAATAAACAAGAAAATACAATCAGTGCAAACTGGGGCAGGCAGAAGTATTCAACATTTCGTTTTTCATATAAATACTTATTATGTGCTTTCTATGTGCTGTTCTGGGACCGCAAGATATAAAAATGCAAAGCCAGGAAGTAGGCAACACAAGTAATAACTGCAGCATAAATAATAAGTACTAGATTTAAAATATTTTAAGACTAACAGGAACACAGAATATATTTACTCTGAAGGCTCACAGGAATGGCGAGTGGTACAGAAAGTTCCACATGAGATAATCATTAACGTATGAAGAGGACTTCACTAAGCAAGACTGAACTACAGTGAAAGAACATTTTGAGAAACAGCATCAGTAAGAACTCTGCTCCACAGAAATGTTAGAAAATGATCAGTTGTTCCATGAAAACCCCAAACAGGGTTGCGTGAAATTCAGGCCACAGTATATAAACCTTGTATACAGGAATCAAGGAAACCAAAATCTGTATTTTAATGATTAGGGATGCCATATTTAACAGCACCCAGCACACAGAGGTGATCAGTAAGAGAAGCTTTCTTGCCTGAGTCTCCCTTTCTGTTTATTCATTTAAACAAAAACTTAAGTGAATAAACTCAGAAAATACAGAAAAGTATAATTATAAAAATAAAGTCATCCACAATCATACTACCCAACCAATTTTGATATTTTAAGTAACTCCTTACTAAAGCTGTTAGTCCAGATTTTTTACTCTGTAACACAAAAAAAGAATTCTATAGAAACAACAACCCCCTCAGCCATTATCTTTCCTGATGGATACTAAAAGAGGATCAGTTCAAGTTGCAATATGGCCATAGCAACCACTAGAGGGTGGCCAAGTCTGATGTATCCATCAACTTCCCATACTTTCTTAAAGGCATTCAAGTTAAGATCTCTTAATTGACATTCAAGTTAAGATTTCTGGACCCTAACACTTCATTACAATAAAGACTGAAAATTAGTTTCAACGAGAAAAGAGAGACTCTTTCCAGGCAATTAAGTGTTAACAGGATACCAAGTCTGCCTACTCAGATATTTTACCAAACATGTCCATCTACTTCTTGGGAACAAGATGCAATTTCTCCAACGGGGTCAGTGTACAGCAGCATTCTATTTCCTACTTCCCCCAACCCCCACCACTGACGTACTGAAGCATATTAGGCTACAATTCTCAATTATGAATACTTATACAGAATTGGCCTCAAAGTACTATATCCGTATATAGTGCTTTTATACATACTATATATATTCCAACTATCAAATGTTAATACTTGAGTGTTCTCTATTTAAATTTTTCATATTAAAGTTTTACAAAAAAAAAATGACTTATAAAATACAGCTATGTATCCTTACATTAACTGAGGAAAAAAACATTTTGAAGATTTACATTAGGTTTTATTTCCCCAGAATCCTAATTGATAAAGTACCATCACAAAGAATTATTTTCATGATACAATCATTTATAGTATGTTGCCAATATAGGTTGCCAATTCTAAGCAACCAAAAAATCAATTAATATAAATACATTTGCTGATTGTAAAGAATCAAATTATGTTCTGAGAAGATAAAGATTATAAAGCAAAATGGTAATAATCTGAAGAAAAAAAAAAAGAAACTAACCCACAAAACTTCTTCCTATTTGGAGCTATTAACACAAATACCAACAAAGTACACATTCACACCATTAAAAACAAACCTTAAGGAGATGCAATTTAAAACGATAATGAGGTATCACCACCCACCCAGTGAAATGGCTTAAAGTCAGAAAAGATTGACAATATCAAGTGTTGACAAGGACATGGAGCAACTAGAACTCTGATGTGTTACTGGTGGGAATACAAAATGGTACAGCCACCTTGAAAATCAATTTAGCAGCTCCTTATATAGGTAAGCATACACTTGCTATAGCTTATCATACATGCAATCCAGAAATGCCACTCTCATGTATTTATGCAAATAAAATAAAAGCCTGTGTTGATACAAAGACCTACATTCAAATGTTCACTGAAGTTTAATTCAAAATAGTCCAAAACTGGAAGCAACCTAAATATCCATCAACTCAATAAATGGAAAGCAATGACAAGGAACAAACTACTGAAATATGCAACAACATAAATGAGTCCAAAATGCACTGTGACAAGTGAAAGAAGCCAGACACAAAAGATTAATACTATACACTTCCACTGATATTCATTTTTCAGAAAAGACAAAATAACAGTTACAGAAAGCAGGTCAGTGGTTGTCAGGGGTGATGGAAGATGATGACTACAACGAAGTATGAGGAAAGTTTGGGTGATAGAAATGCTCCATATATCATGATTGTGGTGATGGTTACACAACTGTATACATACCTCAAAACTCATCAAATTATACTCTTAAAATTAATATTACTTTAAAATTTATATCTCAAAAACCGTGGTTTAAAATTTCATTAAAAACCCACAAAATAAACTGATTCTAACACATACTAATAGGTCATGACTTAATGAGTTCATCAGAAGAATAAAAAGAGATGGTCAAAACAAAGACATTCACATAAGGGAATAATAATTCTCCTTCAGATCTTTTTTGTAATGTTTGTTTATGTTGGGGGGGAGAGAGAGAGAGAGAGAGAGGGAGGGAGGGAGGGAGGGAGGGAGGGAGAGAGGGAGAGAGGGAGAGATAGGGAGGGAGGGAGGAAGGGAGGGACAGAGAAACAGAACCCAAACAGGGGAGGAGCAGGGAGGGAGGGAGACACAGAATCTGAAGCAGGTTCCAGGCTCTGAGCTGTCAGCACACAGCCCAATGTAGGGCTCAAAACTCACCAACCCTGAGATCATGACCTGAGCTGAAGTCAGACACTTAACCAACTGAGCCACCCAGGTGTCCCTCCTTCAGATCTTTAAAGAAAAGTTCCTACATGTAAAGATCTACACATGCAAAACATTTTACTCTTCACAACATGGAGAAGCATTCAGTCACTGTTGCTTACCACATTAAGATAGGAACATGCCTCCTTATCACCGTTCTTACATGGTCATTGCTACAAACCAGCCACAGAACCCTCAAGAAACAAGCCCAACTTCGCCCAAAATTCTGCGTCCTAACCCTTAACAAAACACAAATGAGGTAACCCATTCATTCCACATCTAGGGCCTGCCCTAATTAGTAGGCAGAGCAACACAGCATGGCACTGACCAAAACAACCTGTTTCCTACATCTTTACCACAGTGTCTAAAACCTCCATCACTGGAGTCACTGTTTGAGAGGTCCACAACTAAGTACAAAATACGTGGCTAAGAATCCACATTAAGTATGATCAAATCAATATAGTCTATGGATATAAAATTTCTTTTCAGGAAGATGAAAATATTCCAAAATTAGATTGTGGTAATGGCTGCACAACCCTGTGAATATACTAAAAACTACTGAATTGTAAACTCTAAATGGGTAAATTTTATGGAATGTGAGTTATATCTCAATAAAGCTGTTTTTTCAAAAATCAACATAGTTTATCATGTTAGTTTAGAACTCAACACTGGAACTAGGAAAATTTTAATGCAGCATGTAGGCATGAGCTAATGATGGGGAAAAAGCCAGGTGGGTGTCAGAGGGAGCCTCAGTGACTACTGGGAGAGGAATATGGAAGAGCAGAAAGGAGAGAGCAAGCACTGGCTCAGGGTCGGGAAAGTGAACCTCAGGCAGGATGCTGAAAGGATGCTTAATGGCACGCCAGGGCTGGTCCTGAACATCTGTTGTTCTTAATACAAGTCTATTGCTTTTCTACAAACTATTACTAATGCTAACGTTTTTGTTCTTCTCTTTCAAACTTCATGACTATCTACTTTTTTTTTCAATCACATACTAAATCATCTTAGCCAATTTACTTCTTCATGTATAAAACTGCCCTGAACTATATAAAATTAGATGAATAATCACAGGATATTAAGAGACCTTAAATAACACATTGCCTACTTTCCTATTTTTACAGAAGAGGAAATTAATGCACAGAAAAAGTGGTTTGCCCAAGGTTATCAGCTAAAAGTGGAATAAAGACTAGAAAAGATTTCTAATCTATAACTGATTTTATATGACAGCATACATCACCTATTTTAGAAGTCTACAAAGGGTGTTCATTATTTCCTAAAATCATGTAATCATGCCCCTATGTACAAAATCCCTTAAACATATAGAAAATGGTTTTTTAATGTACCCAACAGAACTACAAAATAACCAAATATGATCATAGGCACACCCAATATACTTGTGCTGTCATTCACACTCAATTCAATTGGTAAAGGAAGGCTTCACTATCAAGCTGAAGATTTTGCCAGAATGTAGCAATAAATTATAAGCTCATATTCTTTTCAGGGTTCTGTGACAATCACAAACTATTAGATATGTAAGGCACAGCCCTATGGGAACACATCTATCTTCAAATGTGACCTTGCAATTAAGCATGTGCCAACTATCTTTCATATGCTGCATACAAAGTATTTACAGAAAAGTTCAGCTAAATTAACAAACCAAAACAGAAAGTTAGAGTTTCTCACAATCTGTCATTACTCCATTCCCACTGAAGCTCTAACAAAGGCATGAAAAGACTAACAGCTGCAGATGAAAGTAAAAGACACACCACTAAACCTGAATTAATCTAATCAAAATGATGCTATTATATATGAATTTTCAAAATCCAGTTAAAGTCCTGTACTGAGGCTTTGGTTCCAAAATGGCCTGTATCCTTATGGCCAGTTATCTGATAGAAATGGAATAAAGTAAACATTTTTTCTCCACAACCCTCCCATCCCCACCAAAATTCTCATTTCATCAGGAAGACTGAAGATTTAAACTTTAAATTTCCTAGACAGTAATGTAACTATAACTTATTGTTATTTGGTGACTGATTACACACACTGTAACTTAAAAGGCAGTGATAACTACCAGTCATAACATCTGATCCCTTAAAATGTGTCCATATCAAAGCAAAGAGAAGGTTCTCTCTTGGTGTGTGAATACAACTGGAAGGAAGGAGACCTACTCTGGCTCAGGAATTCCTTGGGAACACCCCAAGGAATTACCAAAAATTTGCCAAAAGTAACTAAAATCAACACTTTTCCAAAATAAAATCTGGATGGTGGCTACATATTATAGGTTATGGCAGGGTCCTATAAGAGTTCTGAATGCAGTTTTGGCAGCCTCTTGCAGACTAACAGATGTATGAGAGAGATTTGGAAAGTGGCCTTGTCTTTTCCAATATAACTATTTTTGGATATTTACACTGAAGACTGCAGAGTGGGAGATAAACACTGGCTCTTTCATAACCTGGTATCCAGCAGTGTTTTGGAAGTTACTTGCCACTGTGGGAAAAAAGAGAAGAAACCCACCACTCAAAGTGTAGGCTGTTAGTGGGAGTAAGGCCAAAAGCATTTATTCCTTGATGAGATGCCACCCAAACCTTGTATTTTCTCCCCTTCCACACAAAAGTGGCTGGCATCAGAAATGACACAATCTTAGTGAAGAAGTGTAGAAATTTTTTTCTTTAAATTTTATTTAATTAATAATCTATTCATAGGGCTTCAAATTCAAAAAGAACAAGAAGGTGTACAATGAAGGCTCCCTCTGCTCAGGTCCTTCAATCATTCAGTTCCTCCACAGAAGGCAATTCAGGTACTTACCACTTACTGACAAGACAGTAAGGGAACCAATTCTAGTGCAGAAGTAAGACAGTCAGTCTTGGAACAAGATGCTTGCAGGTAAGCATCCTCAAAGGAATTCTTAATTATAGGGTATTAAAAACTCTGAACCCCACATACAAGCATAAAAGGAATGCTTATATTTTAAATACCTATTACCAGAAATTCCACTGTAATTCTTACAGATCATATCACACTTAGCAGGTCTAAACCTATGCTCTTCAACCAGCCTTTAAGAGTAAGCAATAGTCTTTGTGTAAGTAACAAAGTCCTCAAAATGTTTAGTACAGTCTTCCAGAAGCTTAAATTTAAGCTAACAAACTATCTGGGATGGGAGTGGAATAAGGGAGACTGGGGGGGGGGGGGGGGGGGGTGGGTGGGGAAAGGATCTCCCCACTGCCACACATGTCCAGATAGAGAGGAATCCTCATGTTCAAAATGTTCACTGTGAATAGAGCCCTGAAACTAGCTGGGCTGGAGAGGGAGTGAGTGGAGTAGTTAACTTCTAAGGCTGTTTCCAACTTTGTTTTCATTTGTATTTCAAAATTCCACTGCTTGTTACTATTTAGTCCAAAATTGTGACATAAATTTCTTACTGCTTAAAAACTGTTCTCTATTTGCAATTTTCCCTAGGCTTTTCTAAATATAAAACTCTGAAAAGATAAACCTTAAAAACAGCTTCCAGGGGCATCTGGGTGGCTCAGTTGGTTAAGCATCCGACTGGGCTCAGGTCATGATCTTGTGGTTTGTGGGTTTGAGCCCTGTGTCGGGCTCTGTGCTGACAGCCCATAAGCCTGAGGCCTGCTTTGTATTCTGTGTGTGTGTGTGTGTGTCTGTCTGTCTGTCTCTCTCTCTCTCTGTCCCTCCCCCACTCATTCTCTCTCAAAAATGAATAAACTTAAAAAAAAGATTTTTAAAAAGGGCAGTGCCTACATGGACCACAATAAGAAATTTCCATAAACGCCTGCGCGCGCGCACACACACACACACACACAACCAGCTTCCAATTCCTTTAAACATCCATTTATATCTAACTGATAAGCAATTATAAATCGTATTACTATTAATGTAAGTCTCAAGGCCTCTGTATACCACATTTTTAGGCTGGCCTCAGTTATTATTTTAAACAACCTATTTCCTCTAACAATCCTCATTTTGGAATACTTGTTAATTAGATAAGGCAAAGGCCATGTGAAAATTTCCTAACTGAAATTCCTGCTTTCAGAAAAGTTCCCTAAATCAGTATCTAATTCTGTTATGCATGTGAATCACCTAGGGTTCTTGTTAAAATGCAGATTTTGAGCCAGCAGGTCAGGGCCTGAATTCTGCATTTTCAGCAGCTTCCAAATAATGCTACTGTAACTAGTTCCTGGATTATACTTTGAGTAACAAGGCCCGAAATCATTGCTCAAGATCTCAAGGAATCCATTCCACAATCTCATGAGAAGTGTATTGTGAGTTAATTCAATATGGCAATATATATGCCACACATCTTTGTGACTACCTACTGAGACTGATCTGAATTGCTTTCTCAGTTGTGTTTAAATTTTCTACAAGCCTCTGTAGTTGATGAACCTGAATTTAATTAAAAATACTATTTTGAATGGGGTGACTGAGTGGCTCAGTCAGTTAAGCACCTCTTGATACTGGCTCAGGTTGTGATCTTGCTATCATGAGATCACATCCACATCAGGTTCCAAGCTGTCCTACTTGGTATTCTCTCCCTCCCTCCCTCTCTCTCTCTCAAAATAAACTTAAAAAAAAAAAAAATACTATTCTGCAGCAGTGCTTACCATAAGGGAAGAATTAACTTTGAGCTGCAATAGGCTAACATTATAGTTTTTCATTTTTTTTTTAACTTTTATTTATTTTTGAGACAGAGAGAGACAGAGCATGAACTGGGGAGGAGCAGATAGAGAGGGAGACACAGAATCTGAAACAGGCTCCAGGCTCTGAGCTGTCAGCACAGAGCCCGACGCGGGGCTCGAACTCACCGACCGTGAGATCATGACCTGAGCCGAAGTCGGACGCCCAACTGACCAAGCCACCCAGGCACCCCTAGTTTTTCATTTTAAATTGTTACATTATTGTTCAAGTTAATTATCATCATTTGATCAATAACTTCTAAATCCTGGGCCACAGACCAGGTGGTCTTCTCATTTCATAGCGAAATGAAAAGAGTAAGAACAATATCAGTTTTTCATAAGGCTAAATATATTCTACACTGTTACATTTAATGTTCCTTATAATTTACTTATTTGTAATTCTTTTGGTGATTTTAAATATCCAACTGATTAAATAAAAGTTAGCAACCTTGTGTTGTTCACTCTTCCTTCTCTCTTTTTATTTTAACAATTTAATGCAATCCAAAGTCTGAGAACCACCAAATTCAAGTAACTTCTCCATACCCCTCTGTTCTCTGGGACCTGGGGGTGCTGGACTCTCAACAAACATGGGCGGGTGGGTGGGCGTGCACACTAGCACACAAGAACAGTAAGTACCACTTCCGGCTTTTTTTTTTTTTTTTTTACTTGTGGCTTTTTTTTAATCCTCTCCACCAATCCCTAGATTGTGGATTTACCAATGGAGCTGATAAGATATTCAGACACACTAAATGAGGCAGTTCCTAAGGTCTTTGGAACTTTGATAGCTGTGGTTTCAAGGAATCTACACCCTTTGCTCCCCCCATCCTCTCTAAATAATCCAGAGCTGGCAAAACCATCCATCAAAATCAATCAATCTCATCCTCTACTCTATAGGCTGAGCACATGTCAGTATTATGCAAAAGTTTTATTTTCTCCTGAAGAGAAACATGTTGATGAGTTTTGTACTCTTTGCTACTCACAAAGCAAAGAAGGTTAGGTTTTAGCTAGGTATAAGCGCTTATTTTGCATTAATAACACTAAATGAGGACAAAGCACTCTCAGGGCAGCAGAGTTCCTGAAGAAAATTAAATCTGTATTTAATTTAGAAAGGAAAGCTTCTTAATTAGGCAAATTTCACATGTTCTGTATAAAAAAACACAATTATTTAGTGTGAAATAAAATTAGCATGAAATTTCTCATCAACCCACATTCTTTTACATTAAATGTAAAGACACACAACAGCTGGTCAACTTATGTCTTCTGTTATTAAACATTACCTCAAAACCATTAAACTCACTTTCTCCCCCACCCTTTCTCCCACAAAAGAGCATATAAATTGTACACTGTGTGTCATACTGGGAATCTGATGCACACTGAAGCTGACACTACAGGAAACTGAAGTGAAAGTAACCTATTTTACACATCTTCAATGTTAGCCTCAGAGCTAGCTACACCATGCAGGGAGAGTTGCTGAAGCTAGCTGGCTCTGCCTTCATCTGAGTTCATTTAGCACACCACTGAGAAAACTCTTCTGGTTCAATGATCTGTGATTACCTAATTAATAACTTTTTACAGCGATTTCAAAGGAGAATTATGGGCTTAATATATGTGCCAAATGTCCACATATGAATTCATGTCTCCCTGAACTGTACGTTCAGTTTCATGTAGATTGGTAACACTCAAGTAGTCCACTTTACCTCATACATAGCAAAGAACCATAAAACCACAGTAATATTCTGAATCCTATTTTTAAAAATGTTCTAGAAACCTGATCAAATTAAGATTTTTCAGATGTAATATTCTCCTCTTGGCAAGCCACACGTTATTAACGATGTAGAATGTAATAACTGTATAATAATTAAAAAGGTTTTTTAAAAATCCATCATTATAAGAAAAGGGATTTGATTTAATGTGTTCAGATTCTTGTATGACAGTCTATAAATGGAAAGCTATTTGTCATAACTGGCAAAGGAAACAAAATTACTCTGATTTCAATGGTGTTTTAAGAAAGTTAGCTTCTGTCAAGTGTTTTCTACTTCTTACAATAAATAATTCCACCATGTATGCTGAAAATATACATGATCGTGACTTACTTAGAATCAAGTAAAAATATCACACAGTTCTTACTAGATTCTACACAGAATCCTAAAATGTCCAGGTATTAAGGAACATCCACCATCACGTAGCAGGGCGCCAAAGATCAGATTTAAACATACTGGTACTTCCCTATTAAAATCTAGAATATACCTTTGACTTCAGTGACTTAGTCCTAATTATCCTTCCAGAAATCAATCTTAAATGCTTTCATCTAAAAAGGATATAAAAATGCAAAACCAGTTTTTATCCTTTCCATTCCTTTTTTTTTTTTTTTAAAGAGAAAGAGCATGAGAAGTACAAGACTAACTTTGAGTCTAAAGGGAGAAAAAAAAAAGAACATGGTGTTTAGAAAAAGAGTAACTGAATTGTTCAGCAGACATAAGTTACAGTCCTGGGAACTGGCAACTCACCAGCTATGTGAGACAGATGTCAGTTTCATTAATTCTAAAATAAGAGTGCAGAAACTGATTTCATAAATATTTTCACACTATTGGATTCTTCCCCTTCTCAATCATAATATAGGCTTGTGAAGAGAATAATGGCATGAATTCTTTAAATACTATTTTAAAATGCTTCAATATACCTATTTTATTTTCACAAGAATTCTATGACACACAGAATAGACAGTATTATTAACATTCTACAAATAAGTAAACTGTCTCTCAGAGCAATTAAATGAGTTGCCCAAGAGCCCCAAACTGAGAGAAGGATAGAGACTTGTCAATCTTCTTTTTCTTTTTTAATGTTTGTTTTGGAGGCAGGGGGGAGGAGGGGCATTGAGAGAGTGGGACAAAAGATCCGAAGTGGGCTCTGCGCTGACAGCAGTGAGCCTAATGAGAGCTCAAACTCACAAACCATGAGATTATGACCTGAGCCATCCAGGCACTCCTCAATCTTGTTTAATAACTCGTTCTACTATGCTACAGGATTTTGATCTAGAAAACTCGGGTGCTATAAAAAGTCTATTTTTGGCAGTCAACTGTTGTTTCTTATTGGCAATGTAATAATACATACCTATACTTATTTCATATACTGGCACTATAAAGAAATTAAGGTTTGATTGCAAGGAATTACCCTTAGAAACCATCTGTCAATGTCTGCCATATTTTGGTAAAGATATTAAACCCTATCTTTGAGACTGCAGTACTCTTTTTCAAAAAATGCTTAGATCTGTCCACTGAGAGTAGATATATAGAATAGAATAGGTCCATAACAGAACCCCAAATAAAACTATCCTATGTGGAGCTCCTGGGGTTTGAAGTGGCTCTAAAGAAATTTATCACAGATTCTCTGCAGATCTGCTGAGCAGACTCTCATTTTCAATCTTGCTCATATAAAAACTTCAAAGCCACTGCTTTTTCAAAAGCTGATTACCTTGGTGAAGACTGTCCATCACTTCTTGTGAGAGGTTGAACATTTCACTATCCACTAATTTGTGATGCCAAGAAAACTGCCAACAATCAGAGTTAGAAGGGATCATAATAATTTCCTACTTTGAAGGCACCGGGTGACTCAGACAGTTGAGTGTCCAACTCTTGATTTCAGTTAAGGTCATGATCTCATGGTTCATGAGTTCAAACCCCACATCAGGCTCTGCGGTGGCAGCATGGAGCCTGCTTGAGATTCTCTCCCTCTCCCTCTCTCTCTCTCTACCCCTCCCCTGCTCACGCTGTCTCTCAAAAACAAATAAATATTTATTAAAAAAAAATAATTATTGGAGCACCCACGTGGGTCAGTCGGTTAAGCTTCCGACTTTGGTTCAGGTCATGATCTCACAGTTCATGAGTTCAAGCCCCTGTGCTGACAGCTCAGAGCCTGGAGTTTGCTTCAGATTCTGTGTCTCCCTCTCTCTCTGCCCCTCCCAACTCATGCTCATACTCTGTCTGTCTGTCTGTCTCTCTCTCTCTCTCTCTCAAGAATAAACATTTAAAATAATAATAATAATAATTATTATTATTATTATTATTATTATTATTATTATTTCCTAGTTTGAGACCTGTATTTTATAGACTTCAAGTAAGCCCTGAGTGATTATTGACTAAGCCACCCAAAAGAACTGTCACTGTGTTTTCCTATTTGGCATACTTTTACTACATAGTGTTAAACCATTGTATAGCTACACGTTTAATGGTAGAGACGAAAGTTTTAACTCTAAAGGTTAAAAGCAAAGACTGAATTATCTCTGGATCTTATTTTTCCATACCATTCCTATTCTACAGTAACATCATGTGTCGGGCTAAAAAGTGAAGTTTGAAGGTTATGAATTTATATGTACACATTCAAATATTCAAACTTTAGAAAATAAAGGCTCAAAATCACAAATAAAAAAGATGTTACATTTAGTATTGTTCACTTCTATCTGAATCAACAGCTCCTATTGACGAAAACAGATAAAGATTTTTGCATCTCTAATAGCATGTTGTCTTATCAGGATTCTGCTGTCCTAAAGCAACCTAAAAAAATGCTGAATGGAATGATGAACAAATGGAAAGAGAAAGAAATCCCACAGAGTAAGAACACTGGATACTGCCATCCTAAAACAACCCCAACAGATGCCCTCATAAATTAAAAGAATGAAGGGGAAGGAGAAGGAAAGAAAGGAAAAGAATCCCACAGAGAAAGAACATCGATCACATCTTCAAGGCAGGCAATATAATGCTAACAGCTAATGTGCTGGAAATTAGATTTCTCCTTTGCTGAGATTCTACCAAATATCTGCTATCAGAAATCAACCTTATAATACACAAAAGTTTTATATAACCACAAAATCCCAAACTGTCTATTATTCAAGTTCTAGGATATTAATTAGAAGCCACTGCCATAGCCTCTCCCCATATTCTTCACCCAACATAATGTTACCAAATTTTAAAAAATATAGTACTCAAAACTTCCTCCAAGGGACCACTGTAAAACCAAACCCTGGAAAGCTGAATGGTGAGCCTATGGTCTAATACAACAAAATTAAAAGGACAGTTGAAAGGAACAAAAAGTTAGTTGCCACTCAATATTAGAGTCCCTAAAAAAAAAAACAAATTCACAGTGTTTTCATTCAGGGTCTCCTGGGTAGCTCAGTTGGTTAAGTGTCCGACTCTTGGTTTCGGCTCAGGTGTGATCTCACAGTTCATGGGCTTGAGCCCCGCATCAGGCTCTGCGCTGACAGTGCAGGACCTGCTTGGGATTTTCTCTCTCTCTCTCTCTCTCTCTGCCCCTCTCTGGCTTGCTCTCATGCTCTCTCTCTCCCTCCAAAAAAAAAAAAAAAAGAAGAAGAAGAAGAAGAGTGTTTTCTTTCAGAATACAGAAGATGATGGCTGGGTTACAGGGAACCAACAGTAATAAACAATGATTGATGGGTGCCATGAAGGCAGAAGGAAAAGAGATATAAACTGGAACCTCAAGATTCTGCATGACTTTTAAACACTAGAAGTTCATTTACTCAAATTTCATTAATTCCCATTTATAAGCAAATACAATATAAACATATTTTAATAATTATAAATTAAATTAAAATATTGTGGTATAATTCAAAGCTAGACTCTAAGTTTCTTGAGGGTATCATATTTGTACTCATGTCTTCACACTGAGATTGGCAAGTGTTTATAAGCCTAGTTTATGATTATACAGGCTTATATAACACATGAACACTTGTAGTACTAGATCTTGTTATTTTAAAGAAAATCACATCTCTGAGTATTCTATAATTCAGGCTCTCATTAAATCAGACAAAACTTCTGGATCATCCTTTACTTAAAATGTTCACATCTGATTGTATTTTCACTGATAAATAACACCCATCCATCTGGTAATACAAGAAATTAGCTCAACTTTTCCGTTTCTGGTAATTACACAGCAGAGATCTTGATCATAAAAGAGGAAAAAGTATTTTTTTCCTGAAAACCCACTACATAATTTGTTAAGCCCTGGGTCAGATACACCAGCATCTAACCTTCAAGGACATTAAAATCTAGCTAATCAGTCAAAAATAACCAGACTATGTCACTCTTTTTACAATTTATTTTTGAGAAAAAGAGAGTGCATACATGCACACACGAACACCCATGAGCGGGGAAGGGGGGGGGGAGAGGGAGGGAGAGAGAGGGAGCGAGAGAGAGAGGGACAGGGACAGGGAGAGAGAGAACCAAACTATTTTTTTTTTAATCATTGAGCAATTTGTTCTGAATTAGTCTTATTTTCACTAGTATGTCAACTATTTCAAAGGAGAAATAGAAATATCAGTAGAATTTTAGCCACTTTAAAACAAATCTAAAATCTTAAGCTCTAAAGTTTCAGTGAGTTTGGGAACTATTCTCATCTATGTTTCAAATAATGAGAAGACTAAAACAATAACCAGAGAATCTAGCATAAAGGCAGCACATGACTGTTAACCTCTGCATTCATACAATATATCAATATTTACACAGAAAAGGGGTGAGAAGAGCTCAGGCCAACAGCCACTATTCTTTTGTGTGGAATAATTTTTATTCCCTGGGACAAAAAAGTTATCTTTACTTTTATTCCTTTTTCTCTACAGAGGTTGTTGGGAGCTATGGAAATGTACCAATACATGTTTATCCATGCTCTGAAAAAGGTTTTCCAAAACTACATAAATCAGACATCTCACTATACCAATTACATTGCACAATTTTAGGATATTTACCTATGACCATGGGAATGAATTAATGGCTAAAAAAAGAGCAAGTGCTAATACCAAGCCTTTAATTTTATGGCATAGAAAGTAATGCTATACTTTCTAAAATCTGGAGCTCTGCACTTCTGGCCCAAAGCCCAATAAAAGATAAGATTCCAATATAGTTTATGTTGCTCCGCTCTGTGGAAAGATCCCAGAAACACAAAATAAATTGGGCAGGAAAGAACACCAGGATGGAGATCGTTTATAACAGAACACAGTCTGTGTCACCACATGCATTGGCATCAAGCCCTTTAGTTCTCAGACCCAGCTACAGTTCCAGGGGTACTCTATCTTCCAGAAGGTCAGACACTAGTAGAAATGGACTTGTGAGAGTGAAGCAGTGAACCAGTTTCCGAAATAGCTGAACTTTGTTTCCAGAGGGTTAAGGATATTATTCAACCTGGACGTTGGTAATAATTGTCTCCAAGTCGGGGGGCCCTGGGTGGCTCAGTCAGTTGAGCGTCCAACTTCAGCTCAGGTCATGATCTCACAGCTTGTGAGTTTGAGCCCCGTGACGGGCTCTGTGCTGACAGCTCAGAGCCTGGAGCCTGCTTCAAATTCTGTGCCTCCCTCTCTCTGCCCCAACCCACTCACATTCTGTCTCTGTCTCTCTCAAAAATAAATAAACATTAAAAAAAATTTTTTTATCGTCTCCAAGTCAACAAAGCATGACCTATTTAAGCAGAATGAATAAAGATGCTTCAGAATGCTTTCTAGTCTAAGGCTCAGAGTTTATTTTGGAGATTAAAAAAATTCTCCCTTGCAAAAGGATACATATGCATTTGTTGCATTTCTAAATTACTCTGCATTCTTCAACCAGGTTAAGTGTAATTAGAGCAAATTTTGAGCTTTATTCAGTGCATCAGAGGAAGATTCAGTATCTACAATTCTTCATTTGTGAATATTTCTAGTAATACACAAAAATAAACAATTATTAAGCAAAGTAGTAGGTAAGCACAAGACCCTTCAGGGTCTATGGACTTTTCACTCTTTCTTAAACCTGTATGGAGGGCATGTGAAAACCAGTTTCCATTTCTCAATTTCAGAATTAAATTACAAGAGTTTATAATTAATTAAAAGAAGCTGCTTGGGTCTTGCAAGTGATAAATATGAGAAGATAATTCTCATATTGGAATCTCTAGGATCATCACAGGAACTCTTTGGGTGGCTTGTTATCCAAAAAAAAATTTTTTTTTAATGTTTATGTTTCAGAGAGGAAGAGAGCACTTGAACTGGGGGAGGGGGGAGAGAGACAGACAGAGAGGATACTAAGCAGGCTCCACACTGACAACACAGAGCACCATGCAGGGCTCAAACTCACAAACCCTGAGATCATGACCTGAGCTGAAGTCAGACGCTCAACCAACTGAGCCACCCAGGTGCCCCTAATTGCTTTTATTTACAAGAATAAATTTTAAATTCCATTTGGGAATAAGGGTAAGCAATTCTACCTGTGTGCCACTCAGAAGTCTTTTTTGTAAGATTTTCAGAACATTTCTAGTTTATAGAAAAGTTGCTAATATGGTATAGATGATATAGAAAGTTCCTATACACCTGGAACCCAATTTCCCCTATCATTAACATCTTATGCTAGTTTGGTATATTTGTTACAATTAACAAACCAGTATCGATACAGTATTAATTTAAGTCCATACTTCATGCATGCATTTCCTTAGCTTTTACTAATTTTTTTTTCTGTTCTATAATTCCATTCAGGATACCATATTACATGTAATCACATTACATTTAGTTGTCATGTCCCTTAGGGTCCTGTTAACAATGAGTTTCTCAAACTTGTTTTTGACGGCCCTGACAATTAGGAAGAGTACGTATCAAGTATTCTGTAGAATGTCCACCAATTTGGGTTTTTATGATGTTTTTTTCTCATAGTTAGACTGGGATTATAGTCTTGGGGGCCAAAGACCATAGAGGTAAAGTGTCATTCTCATTACATCATATCAGGGGTAATTATCACTGCTGATGTTAATTTTGATCACCTGGCTGAGGGAGTATTTGTAAGTTTCTCCATTTTAAAGTTACTCTCTCCCTTTCCATACTGTACTGTTTGGAAGGAAATCACTACTCACCACACTTTAAGGATGGAGACTTAGGGTCACCCTCCTTGAGGGAGTACTATCTACCAATAAATAATTCTGAATTCTTATGCACAGTAAATTTGTCTCTTCGGCCACATTTATTTAATCAATCACTAAGTATAGCAGTATGGACTCATGGAGTTTTATACTTTGGATTATAATCTATTACTACTTTATTTATTTTGTTGCTCAAATTTCTCCAGCTTTGGCTACTGGGAGCTCTTTTCAGTTAGCTCTTCTGTTCCTTTGATGTGGTTCCATCAGTGTGTGTGTGTGTGTGTGTGTGTGTGTGTGTGTGTGTGTGTGTGTG
>NW_024412394.1:4802367-4826786 GCF_014898765.1 Herpailurus yagouaroundi | reverse complement strand
GTGTGTGTGTGTGTGTGTGTGTGTGTGTGTGTGTTTTAAGTACTTCCTTTACTTTCTAGCATTACAATATGCTCCATGCTCATCTTGCATATTTCCTGCCCCAGTTCTGGAACTCTGTTTCTCCAAGAGCCCTGGTTTCTCTTACTGGAGAGTGATATTAAAAGCCAAGATCTGGGTGCCAGGTATGCTTGTCACTACTGTATGTCATTACTTCTAAGGTCATTACTTCAGTTGACCAAGCAAGAAAATATAAGTGTGTATAAGAATCTGTGTGTACACACAACTATAAATATTTCCATATGTAACCATCTAAAATAAGCTACACATGAGCCTTACTGATGTCTCCAAATCCAATCCATTAAGACATAGATCATCCTGAACCCCCCACTACCTTGTTTATCTGTAAACTCCCAACAGTAAGAAGAAATCTGACTTCAATCAGCAACCATCCATTTACTTTATTGTTCAATTTCAGTATACATGTATAGTAGTTATCAGAATTGTTAGCCTGTACCCTGTGGGAAACAACTTTATCAACTGGAGTATAGTATTTATGTATAGGTCTTTTGCCTTTAGTCTTAACAGACTCCACTGACTTCCAAAGTTACTAAAGGTCAGCACCTTTTCCTCCTACCTCTTCAATGAGATGGTTTCTTACATCTGTAATACAGTAAAGTCTGTTTTGTCACACTGTCTTCCACCCTGGGATCTTGGAATCCCCTAAACTAGTTTTTAAATTTGCATATATTAAAGTTCCCTCTCTGTGAAGATAAAGTTCTACAAAGCTATAAAGTTCTATAAAGCTATAAAGTTCTGTGTATTTTGACAAATGCACAGGGTCATGTGCCCACCATTCTAGTATCATACAGAATAATTTCACTGCTCTAAAACTTCCCATGATTCAATCCTCCTTCTCTCCTCCCAAACCCCAGCAACCGCTGATTTCTGTACCATCACTTTAGTTTTCCATTTTCCAGAACATCATCATATAGAGTGTAGCCTTTTCAGACCAGTTTCTTTCACCCAGTAAGAGGCATTTAAGATTCACCCATGTTTGGGGCACCTGGGTGGCTTAGTTGGTTGAGTGTCCGACTTTGGCTCAGGTCATGATCTCACAACTCATGAGTTTGAGCCCCGCATCGGGCTCTGTGCTGACAGCTCAGAGCCTGGAGCCTGCTTCAAAGATTCTGTACCTCCCTCTCTCCCTGCCTCTCCCCAACTCACCGTGCTCGCTCGCTCTCTCTCTCTCTCTCTCAAAATAAACAAGCATTTAAAAAAAATTAAGAAAAAAATATTCACCCATGTTTTCTTGTGGCTTAGGAGCTGATTTCTTATCACATAACAACATTCTATTGTATAAATGCACCATGGTTTGTTTATTCATTTACCTACTGAAAGACATCTTAGCTATTTCTAGTGTTTGAAGATTATAATAAAGCTGCTATAAACATTCATGTGCAGGTTTTTCTATGGTTTTAAGTTTCTTGATGATAAAAATTCTCAACAAAGTGAGTATAGAGGGAACATACCTCAACACAAGAAAGGCCATTTATACACTGATAAGCCACAGCTATTATACTCAGTGGTAAAAAGCTGAGAAAGCCTGGGGCACCCGGGTGGCTCAGTCAGTTGAGCATCCAACTTTGGCTCAGGTCGTAATCTCACAGTTCATGGGTTCAAGCCCCACATCAGGCTCTCTGCTGACAGCACAGAGCCCACTTTGGATCCTCTGTCTCCCTCTCTCTGTGCCCCTCCCGTGCTCATGCTCTTTCTCAAAAATAAATAAAACATTAAAAAAAAAAAAAAAGGTGAAAGCCTTTCCTCTAAGATCAGGGGCAAGACAAGTATGTCCATATTTATCACTGTTCAAGATAGTACTGAAGTCCTGGCCAGGGCAATTAGGCAAGAAAAAGAAACAAAATCATCCAAATTGGAAAGAAATAAAACTGTCACTATTTGTAGATGACATGACATTATATATAAAAAGCCCAAAACACTGTTAGAATAAATGAATTCAGTAAAGTTGCAGGATATAAAATCAATGCACAAAAATCCTGTTGCATTTTCATAATAACAAACTATCACAAAGAGAAATAAAGAAAACAATACCATTTACAATGAATCAAGAAGAATACAATACCTAGGAATAAATTTAACCAATTTTAACCTCCTTGTAGGTGACAACTACAAGATATTAATGAAAGTGGTTCAAGAAGATGCAAATAAATGGAAAGATATTCTGCACATGGATTGGAGGCATCAATATTGTTAAAATGTCTTTACTACTCAAAGCAATCTAAATTCTAATGGCATTTTTCAAAGAAATAAAACAAGTAATTCTAAAATGTGCATGGAACCACAAAAACCCTGAATAACCAAAGCAATCCTAAGAACGAAGCTGGAGGTATCACATTCCCTGACTTCAAACTACATTGAAAAGCTATAGTAATCAAAACAGTATGGTACTGGCATGAAAATTAGACACATCACTCAAAAGAACAAAACAGAGAGCCCAGAAATAACCCTGTGCATATATGCTCAATTAATTTACTACAAAAGAAGCAAAAATATACAAGAGGGACAGGACAGTCTCTTTAACAAATGGTGTTGGGAAAACTGGGCAGCCATATGCAAAAGAATGAATCTTGACCACTATCTTACACCACGCACAAAAATTAACTCAAAATGGATTAAAGATTTGAGCATAAGATGTAAAGCCATAAAACTATTAAAAGAAAACACAGGCAGTAAGCTCCTTGACACAGGTCTTGGCCATTATTTTTGAATCTGACACCAAAAGTGAAAGCAACAACAACAAAAAGTGAAAGCAATAAAAGTAATCAAGTGGGACAACATCATACTAAAAAGCTTCTGCACAGCAAAGGAAACCATCAACAAAATGAAAAGGCAACCTACTACATTGGAGAAAATAACTGCAAATCATATCTACCTGATCAGGGCCTAATATCCAAAATATATAAAGAACTCACATAACTCAATAGCAAAAACACAACTGATATTTTATAAAATGGGCAGAAGATCTGAATAGACATTTTTTCAAAGAAGGCATACAGATGGCCAACAGGAACATGAAAAGATGCTCAACATCATTAGTCAATAGAAAATATAAATCAAAACCACAATGAGAGATCATCTCATATTTGTTAAAATGGCTATCATCAAAAAGTCAAGAAAACAAGTTTTGGCAAGTATGTGGAGGGGAAAAAGGGAAGCTTTGTGCACTCTTGGTGGGAATGTAAATTGGTGCAGCCACTATGGAAAGCAGTATGAAGGTTCCTCAAAACATTAAACTACCAGATAAACCAGCAATTCCACGTCTGGGTATTTATCTGAAGAAAACAAAATAATTAACCTGAAAAGCTTATATATACCCTCATGTTCTCTGCAGCATTATTTGTAATAGCCAAGATACAGACACCTGAGTGTGTATCAATGGATGAATGGATAAAGAAACTGTGATACCACTGCACACTTGTCAGAATGGTTAAAATTAAGAACTCAGGAAGCAAAAGATGTTGGAAAGGATGTGGAGAAAGGGGAATGAACCCTTTTGCACTGCTGGTGAGAATGCAAACTGGTGCAGCCACTCTGAAAACAGCATGGTGGTTCCTCAAAAAATTAAAAATAGAACTACCCTATGACCCAGCAATTGCACTACTAGGTATTTACCCAAAGGAAACAAAAATGCTGATTTGAAGGGGCACCTGCACCCCAATGTTTATAGCAGCACTATTGACAATAGCCAAAGAATGGAAAGAGCCCAAATGTCCATTGACTGACAAATGGATAAAGAAATGGTATGTGTATGTACGTATGTACACAGACACAGACACACACACACACACACACACACACACACACACACACACACAGGAATATTACTCAGTGATCAAAAACAATGAAATCTTGCCATTTGAAACAATGTGGATGGAACTAGAGTGTGTTATGCTAAGCAAAATAAGCCAGTCAGAGGAAGACAAATACCATATGATTCCACTCATATGTGGAATTTATGAAACAAAACAGATGAATATAGAGGAAGGGAAGGGAAAATAAGATAAAAACAGAGAGGGAGGCAAACTATAAGAGACTCTTAAATACAGAGAACAAACTGACGGTTGCTGGCCAGGTGTTGGGCATGAAGGAGGACAACTGTTTGGATAAGCACTGGTGTTATATGTAAGTGATAAATCACTAAATTCTACTCCTGAAATTATTACTAAACTGTATGTTAACTAACTTGGATTTAAATTTCAAAAAATCAAAACAGAAAAGAAAAACTGTGGTGTGAATATTATTCAGCCACAAAAAAGGAATGAAATTTTGTCATTTGTGATAAAATGGATGGACCCTGAGGGCATTTTGCTCATAAGCAAAATAAGTCAGACAGAGAAGACAAATAGCATATGATCTCTCTCATATGTGCAATCTAAAAACAAAAACAAAACAAAACAAAACAACAACAACAAAAAGCATGCTCACAGTTACAGAGAACAGACTGGCGGCTGCCAGAGACAGAGGGTAGGGCTTAGGAAGAATAGGGGTCAAAGGTGAAAAGAAAAAATTAAAGTAAAACAACTACAACAACAAAAGAAGTTTCAACAGAGCAGTTAACCATCAACTCTTCTTCCTGAGCAACCTTCCAATTCTGTTAACCATCCACCAAAGCCATCAAAATCTATTCCTACCAACTTGGTGGATCTGTCCAAACAGCCTCAAGTAATCTAATAAAATTTTCACTTCATATCTGCTAGCCACTCTTTACAAAGCTCATCCATGAAATGAACTCAACTGAGTATACATTCACTAAGGGCCTACTATGCACTGTACTAAAATTCAAAGGATGAAACCATGGTCTTGGCCCTTAATGAGGGAAGCAAAGCATTTCACCTAGAGCACAAAACACCACAAGTGCTTCACAGAGCACCCAGCAGCTACCTCTCCCTGCACTAGCTGTCTTAACTTCAAGTAGGAGCTAGCTTGGGGCTCTCTAGGGGTATGAACTGTCTGCATATTTTTATTTGAGCCTCTTCTCTTCTGCCACTATGCACCTGAGCTGGCTAAATTCCTAGCTGTCTTGAAAGTCTGACATAAATTCACTGTCATTGTATATAGGCATTCCTGAACCTTCTTCTATCAATGCAACACCATTCTTCTCTCCATCCCTATTTTCCTTACAGAGCTTGGAATCATATGCCAGTGATATTCCTGAAAATGTAAAAACAAAAAGACCATGCCAAGAATGATAAAACTGAAATGCTTTAGCACTTCTAATTTAATATTGTCTGTATCTCTGCATTTCTTACATTTCCCAGTAGAAATAAGAAAATAGTATAAGTAACTCAACCTCTGCTGTTCATATGCAAAATGACTAGACAATTCAAAATGACTGTAAGGAATAAAACACATTTTGTTCTGCAAATCTGTTCCTCTCTAATTAACATCATAAACGTATTACTAGGCACAAACTAACATATGAGGTTCAAGAGTATATCCGACCCACTTCTGGGAATTTATCCTATAAAAATAATTCAAAAGAATAAAAATATTCTATGCAGAAAAGTGTTCATTGCTACCTTATGTAAAAACCTGAAAACCAGAACAATACCAAAGTAGAAAAATGGATGAGCAAATATGAATAAATTAGATCAATGCATAATATATAATACAAAACAATTTTAAAAAATTAGAAGTATGTGAAATGTCCAACAGAATGACAAAGTAGTAGTAAGATATAAGATCATAAATATGTTTACACATTGCAAATGTATGTATATAATGGAGAGACTCAAAGGAAATATATAGAAAAGGATTTAGGTAATGAAATTAGCCACATTTTTCCTTTAAATTTTTCTTTTACAATAGAAGTTTAAAGAAAATAAAAGTTATTGTATTTCTCCACTTATACTGCGTTTTGCAGGTTCTTCCAAATCACACTGAAAAGGGGTGGAGGGAAAGGCATAGGAGGTGAGGGGATTAACTGAGACCAAGAAAGAAAAGCCACTCAGATATGTGACAGCCTGGTTTGAATCCACGCTCTGTCAGCCATTATCTCTGCAACCATGGGACATTTACTAATCTCTAAGAATCCCTTTATAAAATTGATTCTTAACATTTTGTGGAAAAAAAAAAAGAAATAGTGTAACAAGTGTATGGTTATTATTCCATTCATATATGTGTTGATCAGATAATAGTGTTGAAGAGAAATACTGTGAAGACTATTAACATAATCTTAAAGTAGCACATATTTGCGTTATTTGGTGTTGGTGAGACTACAACTTCTGAAAATCTTTTGAATTTTTTTCTGTAAGAGCCCTACTATTTAAAAAAAAATTTACTTAGAATAATTTGATAGTATCATCTAAAAAATTACCAATTGATTTTTGATATTTCAAACACATTATTTACGCTCATTTTACTTGTTTTACTTTTTGTACTCATTACAAGGCTTTTTAACAAATAAATTTTGATTCAAGAAAGAGGCTCTGCTTTACTCATCTTTCTATTTCCCCAGCACCAGATACAGTAACGCGTATAGTCAACAATCAATAAATACTTGCCAACTGAACTCTTTAACCATTTTTTCCCCACCATTGCAGAATTAAAATTATGCAACGATCTGGCTAAGGAATAGTTAATCACTGCACATTCCTAATGTAACTTTCCAAAAGGGAATTCCTATTTTATTCTAGAACTTTTTTCATTAAACTAACAGAACGTCGCAATCTAGCACTCACTGTTAGTTAAAGACAACTCAGGATGAGAATTTAACAGCTAAAGACAGGAAGTTGTAAAACGCTCACTCTTACAATTGTCAATGAGACTGATGCCTAAGACAAAAGTTTCCCTCACCTTAAGAAACCTGAGAAAAATAAATTTCTAAGTAAATATGTGATATTTACTTACTAAATATTACTAAATATCCTTTTAGGGGTAAAAAGGACGAAGAAATTCTGGTTCATCAGATCTGCCAGGGGTCAAGAGCTGCCTTTTTGTCCTTGACACAGCACACTGCATCCCCAGAACTAATATCCATGAGGGGTCTCCAGTATTACCTTACCTTTCTGTTCCTACCCTTGCCTTTGACTCTCTCGTTCATTTACTGCCACATTCAAAAGAATCTTTAAACTGCTATGCCACTGCCAACAGCAAATATAGAACCAGTGATCAGCTACAGACTAGAACACTATCATTAGGATCACCCCCCTCCTCTCTGAGATAGGAAACTTAATGGCTGGCCACTACTGCATGCCAGTGTACTTGGGAAACCTGCCTGAAGTCTGGTCAATAAAGATGAATGCTAACAAGGCACAGAAAAGCATCTGCAAAAATTCTGCCCTCTTGGTAAATCTTCTTTGTTTCAACTTACTCTACTGAGCCACAAGGTATAACAAACTGTTTAATCCTGTCTGATTTGTAACTAAGCAGCTATGCTTTACTGATGGAATTGGAAGGTAAGAGATACAAATCACATATTTAATATTATAAAGGCATCTACATTGTATATGATAAATATAGACACCCTGAAGAACTAAAGAAGTACCCTACACTGTGCCAAGCACACAATGTCAAAACAGTGAAAAATGTTAAGACTCCAGCTCATAATTAGTCATTCTACTGCTAGGGAGGTGATGGCAGGCAATTTCTGTGGGAAAAGTAATGTCTGAGCATGGAACAAGCAGTCTCTCTACCAAAGAAGTGGACACTTAAGAACTGCTTTAGCCTGCTCATAAATATTCCCACTCACTCAGAGACAGACGCCAGGTGATCTACCTAACCTACCTGATTCTGAGTAGAAGACAGTATAAGAAAGATGAAGCCAAAGAAAGAACAAGTGTTTTCTCATTTCGTTGATCCACTATAAGAAATAGGCTGCCTGTTCTCCAAAGACACTTTAGGATTTTTCTCCCACTGACTTTAACTTCTTTGATCCATCTCCAGAATCGTAACATTATAATTGTTATATAATTACCATTTTTTCTTACAGAAGCCAACACACACACACACACACACACACACACACACACACACACCCCATAAACTTGTCCTCTGAACTACAAACACACAATTCTACTAAATATATGTACAAATGCAAAAAGTTGGATTCAAATTCTCTCTGATTCTTTGACACACCCTGTTTAAGTGGTAGTTCTATGACTTATCTTTACTGGTCACATTCATTCTTTAAAGGAGGATTTCCGTATCCTTGCAAAAAATGAGAATACCACAATCAGCCCCCAAAAGAGTTCAGAATTACATGCTAAATAAACAAAACACTACTATATTGTGTTCTATAATGTAAAATATGGTTAAACCAAGCCAATCATTACTGCATGGCAATTTTGATTTGGCTAGGTTTGAAAACGGATTATTAAATAATTCAGAAAACATTTTTTAAGTTAAAATTCCTGAGCTTTGAAAGAAAACAGATAAATCAGCACCAACACTTTATTGTTACAAGTAACATCACCAATAATTTGTATAAAGAAATAGTCTCCTTAAAAATAAAAAATCATTTTTAAAAGGTTAAGAGAGGGGCACCTGGGTGGCTCAGTTGGTTGTCTTTTTTTTTTTTTAATTTTTTTAAATGTTTATTTATTTTTGAGACAGAGAGAGACAGAGTACAATACAAGCAAGGCAGAGTCAGAGAGAGAGAGGGAGACACAGAATCTGAAACAGGCTCCAGGCTCTGAGCTGTCAGCACAGAACCTGATGCAGAGCTTGAACCCAAGAACCATGAGATCATGACCTGAGCCGAAGTCAGATGCTCAACCAACTGAGCCACCCAGGCACCCAAAGTGTCTGACTCTTGATTTTGGCTCAGGTCACAATCCCAGGATCATGGGACTGAGCCATGCACTGGGCTCCACACTTAAGATTCATCCTCCCTCCCTCCCTCCCTCTCTCTCCCCCTCTGTCCCTCCCTCCCTCTCTCTCCCCCACATCTGTTCCTCCCTCCCTCCCTCCCTCTCCCCCACTCACATGTGCTCTCTAAAAATAAAAAAGAAAAGGTTAACAGAAGTCAGCAAAGGCTATATTTCTATGGTTTCATTATGCTTAGAGTTACATAAAGGAAACAAAAAAAAAGTATGTCTTAGGGCTAATAAATATCCAGGTTTTTTTCTAGATTAAAAAGATACTTCCTGAATTCTATAGATCACTTAGTAACTATGGACTGAAAAACATATATATACACAATGAAGTGATCCAGGTGTCACCAACTTAAACAAGTGATCAAACTTAGCTACTAGTACCAAGAGCAGCAGGACCCAATTCCTGGGAGCATCTGATGTGATGCAATAAGGAGCACATGTCATCTATAAAGCACTCTTGCAAAAAAGTGTTTAGGCTGAATTTAGTCATAAGGAGACCAATTAGACAAATGTGGAATGTTGGACACTATATAAACTTGGACTTGACCAAGGCTTTAGCTCTTAAAAAAAAAAAAAAAAAAGTCAGGAAAAACACAGAAACAAACCAAAAATGATACAGAAACCACTGCATATTAAAATAAAATTTAAAAAGACATAATCAAATGCTTAAACCTTGACTGGATCCTGGATTAAAGACAAATTTTTTTTAATTGCTGTAAAAAACATTTTGGAGACAATTAGGAAAATGTAAATAGGGCCTATATATTGAATGTTATAGAATTAGAATTGTTGACTTTTTCTTAGGAACAATAATAGTATTGTGGTAATTTAAAAGTATTCTTGTTCTTGGAATGCCTGGGGGGCTCAGTTGGTTGAGCATCTCACTCTTGATTTTGGCTCAGATCATGATTTCACATCTTACAGTTTCCGGGTTTGAACTTCACATCAGGCTCTGTGCTGACAGCATGGAGCCTGCTTGGGATTCTCTCTCTCTCCCTCCTCTGCCCCTCCCCTGCTCACATTCTCTCCTCTCTCTCAAAATAAACAAACAAACAAACAAAAAAGAATATTCTTATTCTTAGGAACTGCATGCTGAAGGATCTGGGGGTGGGGGAGGGGGAGCAGCAGGATGTCTGAAGCCTGCACACAGCAAGGCAGCAAAGAAATAGCAGGAGAAGGAGAAGAGAGGGAAAGCAAATGTTAAAAAGTATAAATTGGTCAGTCTAACTGAAGGACATAATGATACTTGTTGTAGTCTTTTAACTTTTCTGTAGGTTTGAACATTTTTAAACTATAAAGTTGGGAACACGGAAGAATGGGTGTGAGGGAGGGCATCAATGTTTTCATCTTCTTGCAGTACTGTGCTTTGCCTGTATCTCCAAACAACACTCAAATTCATCATTACTTTTCTCTCAGCAGCAAAAGATGATAAATTAAATGCTGACGCATAATAGGCAGCACAGATATAAAATTCTTTTTTTCCAGGCACAGTAAAATCTGCCTCAAAAAACATTCAGAAGAGAGCCCTTCAAGGGTGAATGGATTTAAAAGTCTTGTCTAGGAAACAACATAGTTCCCAAACCTTATTACATACGTTAAAAGAAAAGCCCCAATCAATTTAAGGAAAGCCAGTCAGCAGGAGTAGTAAAATATTTTCAAAAAATGCAAATCGTATCACCCATTTATAAATTTAAAGGCTTTATCAAACATGATTTATCACCACGGGCAAGAAAATCTTAACATTTCATTCGTTTATCTTCAAATGGGCTAAGTGTGAAAAGAACGCTGAACCAATATAAAAAGTTTAATAAACAGAAAGCATTTTTCCTAGTAGGATTTCATTACGTTGCTTCCAATATGTAAAAGTAAAAAGAGTGAACAGTCTTTGAACAATAAGAAACTCCAAAAGAAGATCTGTAAAGAATAAAAAAACTGTGCCACACACATAGTGGGAAAGCAAATACTTGTTAAACGAGTACTTACAGAAGGCAAAGAAAGTGCACCATGTGCCCTTAAGATATGCTACCACCCGGGGCGCCTGGGTGGCGCAGTCGGTTGGGCGTCCGACTTCAGCCAGGTCACGATCTCGCGGTCCGGGAGTTCGAGCCCCGCGTCGGGCTCTGGGCTGATGGCTCAGAGCCTGGAGCCTGTTTCCGATTCTGTGTCTCCCTCTCTCTCTGCCCCTCCCCCGTTCATGCTCTGTCTCTCTCTGTCCCCAAAAAAAAAAAACCTTTAAAAAAAAAATTAAAAAAAAAAAAAAAAAAAAAAAAAAAAAGATATGCTACCACCCAGCAAAAGAGGGGCATGTGAAAAAAATTCCCCCTAATTAAGACTGTGACACTGCAATAATCAGATATGTATACAGTATACCCTTGTCAACAAAAATTGATATAGTGGTGCTTTCAACAAGCAGATTTGCTCTATCAAAAACTAATCACAAGTCCTAAGGGGATCCTCCTTCACTAGGAAAAAACTCACAGACACATAGAAGGGAAAATGCCTTGCCCATAAGTTAAGAGGCTAAGTTCTAGAAACCAACAATATGGGTTTTTAAGAATCAGCTATTCCTTACAACCTCTGGAGGTTTCCAGAGCTACTTTTCCAGTGAGAAATATTCAAGCCTGTAGAACTGACAAGAAACCTTTTGACGACATGGGGTTCTAATGTGGCACAATATCCTTGGTGGAAACAGACTCCCAGGAATACCAACCAGCTCCTTGTCCCTGACTGACCTCTTGAGAGACAGAAAAGCCTATATGCAGCTCAAGGATGCCTGCCATGCCCATGGTCATTCATTCTGCATAAGGAAAAAAGTTTCACTTACATGTGTATAAGTAATTAGACTAAGAATCAGTACCTGAAGCAAGGCACAATGGAAGTGGCCAAGACAGGTAGGGTGAAGAGGAGTGGTTAGACAGGCACGGTCTAAAACGGTTGTCACTGGCCACACATGGTTATTGCTCACTTGAAATGTGATTAGTCTGAATTAAGATGTGCTGTATGTATAAAATACATGCCAAATTTCAAAAACTTATTAAGAATTTGAAATACCTTATTAATAACTTTATTATATATTAAATATTTCATATATTTGGGTTAAAATGGTTAAAGTTAATTTCGCCTTTCTAATTTTATTTTGCTTACTTTCTTAATACAGCTACCAGAAATTTTTAAATTACATGCTGTTCTGTTCATATAGCCTTTTTAAAGAGCACTGACACAATGAACAAATAGAGTTTGTTAAAAGAAGCAGCTGGGGCGCCTGGGTGGCGCAGTCGGTTGAACGTCCGACTTCAGCCAGGTCACGATCTCACGGGGTCCGTGAGTTCGAGCCCCGCGTCGGGCTCTGGGCTGATGGCTCAGAGCCTGGAGCCTGTTTCCGATTCTGTGTCTCCCTCTCTCTCTGGCCCTCCCCCGTTCATGCTCTGTCTCTCTCTGTCCCAAAAATAAATAAACGTTGAAAAAAAAAAATTAAAAGAAGCAGCAACTTATTATTTAGTGTGGGCATTTACCATGTTTCAAGTACATACTATTTTGTTGTTGTTGTTGCTGATGTTGTTAAGTAGGCTCCGCACCAGTATGGGACTTAAAAGTCCCAACCCTGAGACCCTGAGATCAAGAGTCACACGTTCTACAGACTGAGCCAGCCAGGCGCCCAAGTACAGGCTATTTTGAATATAGTATTTCTTTTATTCCTCACAAAAGCTTTGAGAAATATATACCTTCGTTCAGGGAAAGGAAAATGTGGCTTGAGAGGGTGCAAGGGGAGACAAAAAACAAAAAAAAGAAAGCAAAAAACCCGCCCCAAATCACAGAGCTAATAAATACCAGAACAGGGATTTGAACTCAAAACTGATTCCAGAGCTTAAGCCCCAGAACCTCTAGGCCAGTAGTTCTCGAAGTATTGTCTGAGGACTATCATCATTACCTGAAAACTTGTTAGAAATGAAAATTCTCCAACTGTACAGCACACCCAGAGACCCAAACTCTGGAGGTGGGGTTTAGTTAGCAGTCTATATTTTAACAAATCCTCCAGATACTGCTGAACTGATTCAGCCAAAAATTCTGAGAACCATTTTCTTGTGTTATCAGGTAGCAGCCAGTCAAATCCTCTCAAAGGAGCAGAACTTGAGAAGTCTGAGGAAAGCCTAGTCCCTGTTGCTGTATCCTTTGTTGAAGCTCTTCAAGAAACATGCTCTATCCGGTAAGCACTGAGGTCCTGCAGTTGCATCCCGACTTTACAGAGCATCCCTTCAACAAACCCATCATCTAGTGCAGCATTTCATTTACGATCCTGATAAAGATTAAAATGCAAATAAAATCACAAAAATACTGGCAAAAAATACATACTTTTAAAATAATGTTAGGATAAAGATCTAAGTATGAACCAAACCCTGACACTATAAAAAACTGATTAATTCAATAATATTTAAAAAAAGTCTTGAATTGCACAAAAACACAACAAGCTTTAAAAATAAAAACAAGGACAACTGGGGCAGGCTGACTTTTGCAACAAATATCACAAAGAGCTAATTCTTTCATTTATAAAAAGAATCACTACAAATCAAAAGAAAAAGAACCACCCAAGAGGAAAAGGTCTCTCCAAATTAACTAATTAAAATAAATGGGTCACAATAAAGGAAATGCAAATGATCAATTTCACTCACAGTAAGAGAAATACAAATTAAAATGATTTTTTTTTTCACTTTTCAGACTGACAAAGATCAATGGGTTTAAAAAATGTGTCTAAAGGTAAGTTTCTAATATTCTAGCTCCCACACCCATGCCTTTTGATAATCAGTTTTTGGTGATTCCATTCAGGAACTGCTCAAGTCAAAAATCTTTATATCACACTTGATTTGATCGCTGTCTCTTCTTTCTCCTTCTTTCCCCCTTTCTCCCACTTCTGATCTGCCAGCAATTCTGCCAACTCCACCTTCAAAAAAGATTACAAATTCAACTATTTTTCATCACCCTTACTGTCATCACTCTGATCTAAGATACATGAACTCTCCCTTGGATTATTACTGTAACCTCCTAACTGCCCTTGCTCTTGTCCCCCAGTCATTTCTTAACACAAAAGAACAGCTCTAGCTGCTAAAAGCACATCAGATTATATCATCACTCTGCTCAAAACCCTTCAATGGATTTTCATCTCATTCATTAAAAGCTAAAGTCTTTACCATGATACCCAAGACCTTACCTGATCTGAGCCCCTTACCCCTTGACATCATCTCCTATTATTCACCCTTTGCTCTCTCTGCTCTAGTCATACTGGCTCTCTTGCTGTTCTTAATCAAGAAAACTTCTGCCTTTGGATCTCTGCACTTGTGTTCCCTCTGTCTGGGATGCTCATCTTCTAGATATCGACATGGCTAACTCCCTCACATCCTTCAGATTTTTACAGTGACATTCTCTAGTCACTGTATCTAAAATTTTACTCTCCAATCCTGGTATCTTATATATTGCTTTGAAGGCATCCCTTCATTGATTCACAGCATCCAAAGGGGCTAACAAAGTCCGGCAACTGGATTCTCCTTAAGCAGAGAATCTGGTGTGAAATTTCTTTTAGAAGCATTTTTTTTTTTAATGTGTTAAGAAACTTTATCAGGTTAAAATCTTGTAATAATTTGGTGTGGGTCCACTGATTTTGAAGATTTCAGATTTCAGTCTTTAGCACTGCAAACTTTCTTTCATTATTTTGACCCCCCTCCCATTTTTTTTTTTCCTGCTTTCCCTTTATGGAACTCCTGTTAGACAAAGTTTCTGATGTAAATCACTCTGAATTTAGGCCTTTCTATGCAGTCACACAGCATTGACACCAAAAGAGCAAAACACTAACGTTTTCCCACATGACTGTCAAATGTACCACATAGTTATTTCTGATAACAATACCAGAGCATGTTCTCCAACAAAGTGATCCTCAGCAGTAGGAAGATGTGAAATACAAGAAAGAATTGTAAGCAAACACGAGTTAAACTCACAGTTATGTCTAAATATATCGCTATTTTTTTCATTTTTTTAAACTATACATTTTAGCCAACTCCAAAGAAACATGATTATCAAAACAATTTAGGTGCCCTTATCCAGTCTAACAGCATCTCAAACTTAAACATGCCCAAAACGCAACTTATTTTCCCATCAAAACTGCTTCTCTGGCAGCCTACTTCATCTCAGTAAAAGATACTTCTATTCTTCCAGTTGCTTAGACCAAATATCTTGAGTCATCTTTGACTTTCAAAAAATTCTCTTAGAGATACCTTCAAAGTATATCCAAAACTGTAGCAGTTCTTCCCAACTCCATAGTCCTGGACACCATCTGATCTCAAATTCGAATTACTGTAATAATCTTCTAAATGGACGTTCTGCATCCTCCTTTGCCCCATGTATCAGCCCAAGAAACCCCTTTAAAATTATGTCTGATCACATCACTTCTTGGATTTCATCAAACCCTGCTCTACGCTGGCTTCCCGTCTCATCCAGAATGAAAGCTCAAGTTCTTACTAAAGCCTGCAAGGTCCTTACTAACTCAAGTCTCTTGTTACTTCTGACTCCATCTTTTTACCAGTCTCTTAGTCTTTCAGGCTGCACCAGCCAACAGTGGCATTTTGCTGCAGCTCCTAGAACATATCTTAAACACTCTCCAGCCTCAGGGCCTTTATATCTGCTGTCACTGTTGCCTGGACACTCTACCCCCAGAAAACCACATAGCTTGGTCTTTACCTAATTAACTCCCTTACATAAAATAAGAAATCTACACATTCACATATTCCTTCTCCTAGCATCCCCTCTGTCCTTAATTATTCTTTTTATTTTCCATAGCACTCATTATCATCTGACACACTACATATTTATTTCTCTTTTCACAACAATATAAGGTTTTTTAGAAGTAGAGACTTTGCCAGTGTCATTTTCTGGTATATTCCAGTGCCAGAATAGTGCCTAATATACATTAGGTGTTCAGTTAAATATTTGTGAAGTTAATAAAAACTAGACACTTTAAAAGCTTCTCATTACTCTATTTCTGGAGCCTAAGAGTCCCTGACACAGAGTATACTCAGAAAATGCTGGAGAAAGGGAGGGGAGGGAGGAAGAGCTAACAATCTACATTGAGACCACATTTTTAATTTTAATTTAATTTTTCATTTTTTGAGAGAGAGAGAGCATGCACACAAGCAGGGGAGGGGCAGATGGAGACAACCTTAAAGCTGACTCCGTGCTACGTGCAGAACCCAACACAGGGCTCAATCCCACAGTCCTGGGATCATGATGAGAGTCGAAATCAAGAGTCAGACGCTTAACAGATTGAGGCACACAGGCGCCCCAAGGCCACATCCTTAAGTGAACAAGAGGAACAAGAGTTGTTAGAAGCAATATGAAAACAAATCAATGTCAAAAATTTATCTTAGAAATAATGGCTGGCTTCAATGGAGACATCAAGCTAAGAAAAAACATTTAGGAAATAGCATATTTTAATTTTGCAAAACAAAACAAAAAAACTCCATAAGCTTCCGGTTAGAAACTGTATTGAGGTAACATTAACATCTTGAATTATATGGGGGCAAACAATGAAGAATGTCAGGAATGGAGACAAGATGACAAAATAAACAAATTTCAGAGCAGTGACATTTCTGGCAGTGAGTGGGGGAATGGGAAAGAGTTGGCAGCAGATGCAGCAAGACACCACTGCAAGGACAAAGTTTGGCAGGAACAGAAAGTATAAAGGTCAAACTGGAGATACATATTGAGACCACATATTTACACAGCTTACCAGGAAAGCAGCATTGAAGTTCATACCCAGTGATACAGAAAGAATCCTATGTGCTTCTACAGTTATCAGGAAAAGAGCATGAATCACACAGTCGAATGGGGTAATGAGGCCACTGTGAGGGCACAGATAACGTTACTATGGAAACTTTGCTTTTTTTTTTTTTCAACTTATTGGCAAAATTAGCATTTTACTTCTAACGTAGCATCAAAAATTTTACCAAAAAAATCTAACTTACACAGTATTTATTGTGTCTCAACTCCAACAACTTTATCAGTAGTTTTCAAAACATCCTGCAAGTAACTAAAACAGTTCCAAGACTTTCCTGAGAAACTCAGAATTTTTTCCCAGAAAATACTAAATGTATTAAAAGATATTATTTTAAAGAGGAAGTTTCATTTTGAAGGCATGTCCAACAGTAATAATACTTCCTTTTAAAGAAAGAGAAGTTGAGGGGCACCTTGGTGGCTTAGTCTGTTAGGCGTCTGAATTTGGCTCAAGTCACGATCTCACACGCAACGGGCTCTGTGCTGCCTGCTTCAAGTTCTGTGTCTCCATCTCTCTCTCTCTCTCTCTCTTTCTGCCCCTCTCCCGCTAGCACTCTCCCTGTCTCTCTCTCAAAAATAAATAAACACTGAAAAAAAATTTTTAATAAAGATAGTGCAGTTGAGACCAAGGAAATCATGACCTAGGGTTACCAGATCCATACCAGTTTCCAGTGAGAAGAGTCAGAAAGTCACCTAAACCTATCTGGCTCTTGCTTCTCTCTCCACTCCTCTTAACCCTGATTCAACAAAGTACAAGCAAATGGTTTCAGAAGTTCTGCATCAGGACAGTAGTGTTTACATAGGGGTTAAGAGTTAGATTCTTCTAAGTCTGAGGCAGGTGACCAAACTACCATTTGAAAGCAGACAATTACTGCATTGAGAATGCTTATGATTTCTTCAGGTTTTATAGGTTTAGGTTTGTAGTCCCAATACCACACACAAATACAGGTATCCTCATTTTTCTCAGAACAAGGTATTCCAGGATATTCTAAATCTCTATACAAGCGAATTCTATTTTTTCTATTAATTTCCTATTGATTGTAAAGTTATGACAACAGTGTTACCAATTAAAGGCTAGCTATTGTTACTGGGAGGACTTTTAGAACAAATTCAAAACTCTAAACCATTTTTTCAAAATCTAGGAAACAATCTCTCTGAACATCATCATCTGTAACCTCTGACTCCGCATATCACAGAAATGAATTTCTCTCATGCTTGGAGATATGGGGCCTACCTCACTTCGACTCCCCCACATTTGTTCTGAGTATTTACATTATCTCCTAGAACTGAGGTTAAATTTCAAACTTTGTCAACGGGTGCCATAATCTGATCCGAAGTAAAACCCTACTCCAATCTAAATATTTTAGAGATTTTTCCAAGGTCACTGATCTCCAAGATAAATCACTGGCCTACATTTGGGAATAAGTTTTAAAATTGGTAAGCCATAGGCTATCTGAATAAGATCATATGTTAGTCACCTTTGTATTCCCCTCCATGCTTAGAACATTTAGCAAACATTCTGAAAACTTTTTTCACAGTCATAGTTATGACTTAGGCTTCTTAATAACATGGTATGAAGTAAGTTTGCCTTTCACCATATAATAAAGGAATAAATAACGAGTGGAAATATCCTTCTTTGAGGGTATGTATGGATGGTTGAATATAACATTCCTGCTTTCTTCAAAGATTCATCTCTTGCTATATACCCTTTCTTAAATTATGATAATTTTAAATGATAAAACTAAGTGATTCGCCAAAATGCTTAAAAAAAAGAAGCTGGGTCAATGTAAAGCTGGACAGAAGACTCAGGGAGTTTTACTAACATTTATTTTTATATACTAAACTAAAGATTAAAAACCCGCAACAAGGGGCTAGCCACTATATGTTATCTAAGGAAACTATGTTATTTAAAGAAACTAGTGGTTATTTCTTCACTTCCCAAAGTAAGGCATTTCTTATGTGCAGATGACACTAGTAGGCAACTTACTAAGTACAATTTTTGGTGCCTATCATAGAATGTTATTCAACGATTGCCACCAGCCTCAAATCTGTTAAGTCCCCTCCTAGTTGATGAATCTTATCAGAGTTCAAGGGCAAAGGTTACAAACTGAAATGTCTATGGGAACTTGGGCAGGTAAGAGAAGTGAGTAAAGTAAGCTGGGTTCAGAACAACATGAAGTTTTAAGTCTGTAACAAACTCAGGAATGCCTGTCAGTCTAAAGGGGCAACATCTACTCAACACCTGAAGGCTGGAAACACACCAAAATTAAACAGAGGTAAGAAAAACAGTTTGTAAAGAGAAGCCAAACATTCATAATTTATGTAAAAAGCTCCCCTAGTTTTAAAACACTGAAGGCCTGGGTGCCTCGGTGGCTCAGTCGGTTAAGCGTCCGGCTTCAGCTTAGGTCATGATCTCGCTGTTTTTGAGTTCAAGCGCCATGTCAGGCTCTGTGCTGACAGCTCAGAGCCCGGAGCCTGCTTCAGATTCTGCATCTCCTCCTGTCTCTGCCCCTCCCATGCTCATGTTCTGTCTCTCTCTCTGTCTCTCAATAATAAACATTAAAACAACTTTAAAAAATAAAAAATAAATAAAACACTGATGGCCAAAATAAACACATTTATAGACAATGTCTACTTTGTGTTTCCTATTAAAACACACATGCCCCTGGAAAAGTAGGTTAATCAATTTCCATCTAGGGATATGAGCATAATGCCTTTAGCACAATGCCTTTAGTACTCAATAAAGACTTTTGGGTTGGACAGACCTTATATTACAAGACAATTCAGATGTTAAAAGAGAGTAGAAGAATAAAAAGCAAATCTCACATAGCTTCACAATTTCACAGATATCTGCCTCTCTTGTCCTAAACGTTTACCTCTTCTACATCTTAATACTCCTTTCTCTGTTCCCCTTTCCTGTTCTGTAATTGCTTATGCCTTGCTCTGTTGGTATTACCAATGACTTAAATGGTAACACCGACCTAAACTTTACTGACGATTTTTTTTTTAACTTTGAAAACTAAAATGTTAGTATAAGGATTTCAAATAAAGTCTAAGGTTTTTTCAGGCCAAGACTATTATATTCATATTCATGTATCTTCCAACTATGACTTCCCTCTTCCTGGCGTCACTGAAGTTCCTAAGAAATAAGTATTTCTTAGACTGAGTTAGTGTCATTACAAATAAATTTTTAAAATTTTCTTTCACCAAAGGATTCCCTTGAATATCACATTCCTCCAGTGCCTCAAACATACCTGGTGCTCAACAGTCATTGCTTAGCTTACAGGTCTTTATTTACTAAGCTAGAGGAAACTGAGGGAAATAAAATCAAAGTACTAAAAATCTTACATAATTGAATAAATACAAATGAAACTCTTTTAAATTTTTTTGTTTTCACACTAAAGTATGTTAAAAGAAGAGTGTAACTGCTGCAGCAGCTCCAAGAACACAGAATACATATCCTCTCTGAAAACCAACAGACCAAATCCCAGGTTTTTATATACTCAAAAGGGAGATGCACTGACAGCAACTACAACTAGCTCACTGTGTTAGACAGGTTTACTGAACCCTGCCTTACCCTCTGCAAGATCAGCTCACTCTCACACACTGGACTCATGCTGCACAAATGAACGCTAGGAGGTCCTAAAATCATTCTTTAAGTCAAAGTTTCTGCAAACTCACCATCAGCATTGTATCCGGGATGACACTGCTTTGTTCAAATTATGTAATCAAACACAATTTAAAGGTTGCCAAAAAGTGCAATCTCTACATCCTACCATCAACTAAAGAAGAGACCATAAGCTGACTGGCATTCAAATCTTTAGTGTGCTCTCAGACACCAACCGGGGGAATGTGGAAACTAAGACTGCATTGAGCACATCTCATCCTCCATTCCAAGCAATGGATGGTTGTGCCACTAATAATACACTTCAACTTCTCATATATACAATGGGAAAACCTAGACCACTTTACCTTAAAAGCTTTTAGCCCTCAGTTCATCAGACCCACTTTAGTTTCCAACTTATTTTTCAATAGTTCTAATTTAAGATTCATCTTTATTGACCTCTATTCACAGACTCAATGTAAGAAACTTCATGCTCCACCTTGCAATTACCATATTGGTCTGCTGGATCTGTTCTATAAATCTAACACATAACATAAGTTTAATGATCTTATTTTCTCTATATCTTGAAACATTTTTGCAGTTTCGTCATCTTGGGAGTTACTTTATCATTACTTGCCATTATTTATCAATTATATCCAACTATGCTTTTAAAAAGGCTACAATAATAAGAAAAAGGGAAAAGGGAATTGTCTACATTGAAGGATGATGCAACAGTGAAACAATCATACCCTTCCATTTTCTCATTGCATTGTACAAAGTATTTGCATCGTCTTTCAAGAAGTAATAAAAGGGCACCTGGGTGGCTCAGTTGGTAGAGCACCCGACTCTTGATTTCAGCTCAAGTCATGATTATCATATCCCCGTTCGTGAGTTCCTAAGCCCCCAGCATCGGGCTCCATACGGACAGTGCAGAGCCTGCTTGGGGTTCTCTCTCTCTCCCTCTCTCTCTCTGCCTTTCCCCTGCTTCTGCATGCTGGCTTGCTCACTCTCTCTCTCTCTCTCTCAAAATAAATAAATAAATTTTAAAAAAAGATGAAGAAATTAAAGACTTGAAGATACCATCTTTGTAATCTGCTTTACCTTCCAATAATTGTAGCTGAGAAGTCAGAATTTTTCATTTTCTGCCAAAGATGGCAAAGAAAATTAACAGAGAAAGATGGTTCAAAATTATTAGACAAATCAGATGATTGCAAAAAGACAGAAGCACTCTAGACTGTTAAGAATGTATTTCTAATGTTAAAAAGAAAACAGAATACTCTTGGGGCACCTGGGTGGCTCAGTCAGCTAAGTGTCCACTCAGGTCATGATCTCATGGTTTGTGGGTTCAAGCCACATGTTGGGCTCTGTGCTGACAGCTCAGAGCCTGGAGCCTGCTTCAGATTCTGTATCTCTCTCTGCCCCTCCCCTGCTCCCTCCCTCTCTCAAAAATAAACATTTAAAAAAATTTTTTTTAATTCTTTCTCTCCCTCTACCTCTCTCCCCTGCTCATGTTCTCATTCTCTCTCTAAAAAGTAAAAAATAAATTATGGTATTCTCATCTAGTCATTTACTAGGAAGAACTCTGTCACATGATACTTTGCAACAAGAACACAGATCACCCCATTCTGCTAAAAAGTACATGTAACTGTATTCTTTCATCTTTTATGATGTTTACATGGCTAAATTTACATGATAAAAAAAAGTGTGCTACATTTAAATCTAATTAAAATTCATAAAAGCCTTTTTCACTATCCTTTATTTTTGTATATTTTTCATAATGACTTAAAATATAAAAATATGAATATCCACTGTACTCAAATGACAAAGTGATTATTTTTCCAACCTACCAGAGACTGAATATCAAACTTCCTTTCCCTACCCCCTATACTCAGCCTTTTAAAGGTTGCTACACCATTTACACATCATTTACAAATACAAAAATGTATAATTGGCTATATTTTTTATTATACAACTCATGTTGCCTTTCTACAAAGAAAAAAGTTATTATTCATGTTATATGTGTTTATATTTAAATACATGCTATAAATAATTTATACCATACATAAATGTTGTATTTTGTATGTAAATGCAGATTTATAAGACTAAAATACTGTATTTCAACTTCTTTCATTCAAAAATATAAATAAACATTTTAAGTAAATTTACCCCCAGTTTCAATAATTACTGTAGGATTCCTTCTACTTTAACAATTAACATACCAGATTAGCTAACTATGACCAGAAGTCAACAAAACACCCTGTGATTTCATTACAGAAGTCACAGACATGAGATTCACATCTGCTCTCAAATGGATGAAAATGATTTAAAAAGAAAAAACACATTCACAGAGGAGCATCATTTAGTCTTAATTCTTAAGTAATAGTAACAGCTCTCTTCTTATTCCTGAGTCCTGATTTTGGCACTACCCTTTGTAAGTGATGACCTTATCATATGATCTTTAAGTACCCCTAAATTTCTGAAAATAGAAGAAACATGTTATTCCTATGAACATAATAGGATCCTAAGTCAGCCCTAATTCTTCTACCTACCCATCTAATACTATCAGCCTTTAGGCTAGAAGCACTCTCTAGGTGTGGGTCCCCCCAGGCTCAAGCTCCTGATTTTCTCATTTCTCTTTTTGGAAAACCTTATATATTTAAAAAAATTTTTTTTCAATGTTTATTTATTTTTGGGACAGAGAGAGACAGAGCATGAATGGGGGAGGTGCAGAGAGAGAGGGAGACACAGAATTGGAAACAGGCTCCAGGCTCTGAGCCATCAGCCCAGAGCCTGACGCGGGGCTCGAACTCACGGACCGCGAGATCGTGACCTGGCTGAAGTCGGACGCTTAACCGACTGCGCCACCCAGGCGCCCCATGGAAAACCTTATATATTTTAAATTTACCCTCTTCCCTTGCTCTGTTCTCTGTACTCTTAAAAGTATATTCCAATTGTGCTTTTTTGTGTACAAGAACAAGTAGAAAGCAGAGAAATAAATTCGTGTTATAATTTTTCCAGAAGGATTCTACTTCACCAAGCAAGATACTGCTTACCCTACAATTAATTTTAATATTGTAGCAGGGAAGATTTTTTTCCTTTATGTTTTAATCTGGGGACAAGAACAAATCCAGTAATAGAACGTCAACATTAATTTGAGGGGAGATGAAAAATGACTTAATAACACTGCAGCAGGATTAATATTGTACGATAGATCATGAAGCCATAAAACTCTTGACAAATTCATTTTTGTATCACTGTATATTCTTGCTAATAGGGCAGGGCATATCTGAAAGGTTGCTAATACCTTCCTGCACAAATGCCAATCAAATTGCACTGCAAGGGGATGCATTTTGAAGGAGATGGGAGAAAAGAGAATTGTCCTCACCCATCTGCAACTTACATTTAAATGCAATACAGAGAAAAATAAGGGCAGAGTGATTTTTTTTTATTTTTTTTAATGTTTTATTTTTGAGAGACAGACAGAGAGAGAGACAGAGCATGAGTGGGGGAGAAGCAGAGAGAGAGGGAGACACAGAATCCGAAGCAGGCTCCAGGCTCTGAGCTGTCAGCACAGAGCCCGATGCGGGGCTTGAACCCACAAACCAGGAGATCATGACCTGAGCTGAAGTCTGACACTTAACCAACTAAGCCACCCAGGTGTCCCAGAGCAGAAGCTAGCAGGAAGATAACATTTGCCTGAAGTGGCACAATTCAGAAAATGAGTTGATGGTTAACATGAAGTCTGCTTCTACTTCAAGACCCTATAGCCCAGGAATTATGAGTGGAAAACAGATCAGCAAGTGACACAAGACAGATTTTACCCAAAACAGCTACCTAAACAAGATGCCAACCCCACAGATCAAATAGGGGAAACTAGTATAACACAAAAGAAGCTACCAGGTCCTTAAATGAATTAACAAAAAGCAGCTATCAGATCTTTACACCAAGAATAACTTCTGTTCCCAGAGCCAAGACAGACTAACAGGAAATGAATTTATCCTCTTGCCTGAAACAATGGCAGATGGATGGATGGATGGATGGATGGATGGATGGATGGATGGAAGGAAGGAAGGAAGGAAGGAAGGAAGGAAGGAAGGAAGGAAGGA
>NW_024412394.1:4745701-4802357 GCF_014898765.1 Herpailurus yagouaroundi | reverse complement strand
GGAAGGAAGGAAGGAAGGAAGGAAGGAAGGAAGGAAGGAAGGAAGGAAGGAAAGGGACATGAGATAAAAGTTTTCAAAATTCAAAATTCACCATCTGACAAAATAAGGGCAACAATAATTCCTAAGAGATAGGAAACAAAGGAGACAAGCCCTAAGAATGCCTCAGTTTATAGCCTTGGAAGAGGTCTCCAGGCCACAGAACGTGGAAGGGAAAAGGAGATGAAATCCCGCAGCAGCATTAGTTTCAGGGGCTTTGCAACCTGTGCAGTTGTAGCTCAGAAAGGACCTGTGCATAGTTTAATGCTCTGCTGTTGCCACCTTGAAATTCAAAAAGGTTTGGGGCACCTTAGTGGCTCAGTCGGTTAAGCATCGACTTCAGCTCAGGTCATGATCTCATGGTTTGTGAGTTTGAGCCCTGCGTCAGGCTCTATGCTGTCAGCTCGGAGCACGGAGCCTGCTTCAGATTCTGTGTCTCCCTCTCTCTCTGCCCTTCCCCACTCACACTCTGTCTCTCTCTCTCAAAAATAAATTTAAAGAAAAAAAAAAGAAATTCAAAAAGTTTTTTGAATAATCGGCCCACGTTTTCATTTTACACTGGGCCCTGCAAACTGTATAGGTGGTCCTGCCCAAATGCCCTGAGCTGAGGAAATTAGCTGCAAATTGGCTGAGACCAATGCGGCTAGATTTCATAGGACAGATTAACAGTGTACAGATCAGTACGTGTATATTTAAAAAAAACTATCCAGGGTGCCTGGGTGGTTCAGGGGGTTGAGTGTCTGGCTCCTGGTTTCCAGTCAGGTCATGATCTCACAGTTGTGGCATGGAGCCCTGCATTGGGCTCTGCTCTGTGTGTGGAGCCTGCTTGGGATTCTCTCTCCCTTGTTCTGCCCCTCCCCTGCTAGCATGCACATGCACACACTCTCTTGCTCTAAATAAATAAACTATCCAAGGCCAGGGAAAGAATCCAAAAGGATTAGGAGGAATAGTACCTGTCATTCACACAAGGCTGGGAATGGTGCCAAAGGTCAGACGAAGAAAACTCATAATTTAGGGCAAGGGTAAAGTGCTCAAGAAGATCTTGTCTTGCAAGTGGAGAACAATTAACCCTAGATTAAGCACCACTTCAGACCCATATTAACAAAATCCTAAAAGCACAACTCCAAAAGATCATATTGTTTCCAAAGAAGTTAACTGCATCCTGGGACAAAGCTCAAGAAGATTCGTAGGTAGACAAAAATATGCAGCATCCAACAAGGTAAAGCTCACAATATCTGGTATCCAAAGATTACCAGGTACACAAAGGAGTAGGAAAACACCCATAAGAAGAAAAACCAATCATTCACAACTGCTATGGTCATTCACATGTTGAAATCCTAACCCCTAAAATGTGATGATATTAGTAGGAAAGACCTTTGGGGGGCAATGATCTCATGGGAGTGGGATTCTCATGAATGGGAATAGTGTTCTTACAAAAGAGGTATCACAGGGCTAAGTAGCCCCTTCCTTCATGTGAGGGTACGAGATACCTATGATCCAGAAGAGAGCCATCATTCGGCCAAACTGCCACCCTGAGCCAACCTCCAGAACTGTAAAGAAATAAATCTCTCATTTATAAGGCACTCAGTCTGTGGCATTTTGTTATAGCAGCCTGAAAGGACTAAGCCATCAACTACCAGAACTAACACAGATGTCAAAATTAGCAGATAAGAACATTAAAACAACATAGCAGAATCTGTATTGCTGCTAAAGCAATAATTAGATGGAAAATTATAGCACTGAAAATCTTTATTAGAAAAAGATCTTAATAAATTTGGCTTCTATCTTAAAAAACTAGAAATGAAGAACAAATTAAAATTAATATTCAGAAGAAAGGAAGTAATAAAGATAAAAGTAGAGGTGCCTGGGTGGCTCAGCCAGTTAAGCATCCAACTCTTGACTTTGGCTCAGGTCATGATCTCACATCTCCTGGGTTTGAGACACACTGGGGCACTGTGCTGACAGCATGGAGCCTGCTTGGGATTATCTCTCTCTCTCTCTCTCTCTCTCTCTCTCTCTCTCTCTCTCTGCCCCTTTCCCACTCACTTGTGTGTGCACTCTCTCAAAATAAATAAACTTTAAAAATATGTAACTGTATTTGTAGTTAAAAATCCTCCCACAGAGAAAATTCCAGGCATAGGTGGCTTCATTTGTGAATACCAAACATTTAAGTCAGAAATAATACCAATTCTAAACAAACTGTTACAGGCAACTGAATTGAAAGGGATACTCCAACTCAGTGTCTGAGGTCAGAATTTCCTCTGATAATAAAACCAGACAAGGGCATTACAAGATAGAAAAACTATAGACTAATATCCATAATGAATACAGATGTAAAAATTCTAAATAATATTTTACCCAAAATGAATCCACATTATCCACTAAAAGGATACCACATCATGAAGCAGGGCTTATCTCAAAAATGCAGGACAAGGTTTGAAAATCAGTCAGTGTAATTAATTCACTAGATTAACCCCACATTAAGCTAAAAGAGAAAACCATATGATCATGTCAATAAGCAAACAAAAAGCATTTTACAAAATCCAACATTCTTGATAAAAACTCTCCGCAAACTAGAAACAAAAGGGAACTTGCTCAACCTAGTCAAGACCATCTATAAAAAAAACCTAGAGCTAACTCCACACATACTTAATAGTGAAAGACTGAACACTTTTCTGCTTAGATCAGATATTCGGTCACCACTTCAACACTGTAGTGGAAGGTCCAGCCAGTGCAATCAGACAAGAAAAAGAAATGAAAGGCATCCAGATTAGAGAGAAAGAAGTAAACTCCCTTTATTCATAGAAAACCTGTTAAGTCTACGTAGAAAACTCAATGGAATCAATAATAAAGCTACTAGAAGTAATATTTAAATAATTTATAAACATGACAGGATATAAAGTCAATGTACAATCAGAAATAGGAAAAACTTTAAATACTACTTATAACACCAAAAATAATAAATCTGGGGGGGGTGACCAGGTGGCTCAGTCAGTTGGGCATCTGGCTCCAGCTCAGATCATAATCTCATGGTTTGTGAGTTCAAGCCCCATGTCTGGCTCTAAGTACAGCTCAGAGCCTGGAGCCTGCTTTGGATTCTCATTCTCTCCCCCCCCCCCCCCCGGCTTGCACTGTCTCTCTGTCTCGAAAATAAATGAAATATTAAAAAGACAAAAAAGAAGAACTCTGACAAGAGGTATGAAAGACCTATATAGAAAGAAATACAAGATATTACTGAGAGAAATTAAAGTCTTAAATGAATGGAGAGAGAGAGCTTGATCATAGATAAAAAGACTGTTAAAGTGTCAATTCTTTCCCAAGAGTGGTACTGGCATAAGATAGAGAAACAGATTAACACAACCAAATATGAGTCCAGGAAACAAAAAAAAAAAAACCTTACACATATTAATAAAACAACTGATTTTTGACAAAGGCCTAAAGGCAATGAAATAGTAAAAGGAAAACTTTTCCAACTATTGGAAGCGGCGGTGGGAGGGTGGGGGGAAAAGCTTGGATCCATACCTCATACTGTAAATATTACTACAAAATAAATCATAGATCTAAATATAAAACCTTTAAAACTATAAAACTTCTCGAATACACAAAGAAATTTTAGAGAATAATCTAAAACAGAACAAATGAATAAACTTGAACTTCACTGAAATTTAAAACGTCTGCTCTTCAAAAGTCACTTTAAAAGAATGAAAATATAAGCCACACAGCAGTAGAAAATCTTTAAAAGCATATATAAAAAGGACTTTTACCCAGAATACATAAAGAATTCTCAAAACACAGTAATAATAAAATTAACAATCCTATTTAAAAATGTGCAAAAAATTTAGACAGTTCACCAAAGATACATGGGTAGCAAATAAACACATGAAAAGATACTCAATGTCATGAGAGCAATGCAAATTATAACCACAATGAGATACCAAAATACACCTATTAGAATGGTTAAAAACTAAAGAGTATCCATATCAAGTGGTGGGGAGGATATAAAAGAACTACTACCCCCATATGCTGCTGCTGAGAGTATTAAATGGTATAACCCCACTGGGAAACTCTGGCGGTTTCTTAACAAATTAAACGTACACCTACCCATATATGATCTATCCATCCCACTCCTAGTAATGCCCAAAAGAAAAGGAATATAAGGAATATATGTCCATATAAAGTCTTCCACGTCAAAGCCTTGCTTTATCTGTAATAGTCAAAACCTAGGGGCACCTGGGTGGCTCAGTGGGTTAAGCACCCAACTTCAGCTCAGGTTATAATCTTGCAGTTCATGAGTTTGAGCCTGCATCGGGCTCTGTGCCGACAGCTCAGAGTCTGGAGCCTGCCTCAAGATTTTGTGTGTCTGTGTGTGTGTGTGTGTGTGTGTGTGTGTGTGTGTGTGTGTGTCTGCCCCTCCCCTGTTTGCACTCTGTGTGTCTCTCTCTCACAAAAATAAACATCAAAAAAAAAATTTTTTTTGAACCTAAAAACAACCGAAATGTCCATCAACAGATAAATGGATAACTTACAATATATCCACACAACAGAATACTATTTAGCGATCTGAAAGGAATGAAGTGTTGACACAGGCAACAATATGGATAAATCTCAAAAACAATTATGCTGAAAGAAGCCAGATCCACTCCCCAAAAGATCCTCCCACAAACTGTTTCTTGGCCTTTTGGTTATGGTTAAGTGAAGAGCCCCCTGCCAAAAAAGTATACATCCTACGATTCCATTTATGCAAACTAATCTATTGTGACAGAAAGCAGATCAGCGGTTGCCTGAGATGAGGTGGGGATGGGAGTCTTAAGGTGTGAGAGAAAACTTACTTGTGGATGACAAGTATGTTCACTATCTCAGTTGTGCTGATGTTTTCACAGGTATATACATAAGTCAAACATACCTCAATCAAGTTTTTTAAATGTACAATAAACATATTTCAAATATAAGAAACAAGCTAATCCAGGTCACTATCCTGTCTCCACTAACACTTTCTCCTTTTTTTCATTTCAGCATTTCAAATACTACCAGTAAAAGCACTTCTCAAACTAGAATACACGTCCTTCAAAAATTTCCCTCTAGTTTCTGCATTACAAGCAAGAGTGCATTTATACTTAATGAAATGTTTTTAGTGAGTCCTACCAGCAAGCTGATCTTCCTAGAGCCTATTTGTCAGCAGTGGATTAATGTGAGGTATGCTTAGGGTAAGGCTGCTTTGGGTGAGACTCTACTAAAAGGCCAAATTAGCCTTCTCTTCCCAGTGCTTGCTAAGAACCACTTTTCTGAATCAGAAGATGAACTTGAGAGAAATCATTATTTTTTTCTTCAAGTTTTGATTTAAATTCCACTTAGTTAACATACAGTGTAATATTAGTTTCAGGTGTAGAACTTAATGACTCATCACTTACATACAACACGCAGAGAAATCATTATTTCATTCTATTAATCTTCACAAAAATAGATTTCTTGCTGCTATAGTACAAGCAAGGAAACTGAGGCAGCTTATAATGAAATAGATGGAAATGTGAGGAGGTAGCTCACCAGTTCATGGCTAACTGGCCAGGTTCTTGAGGCAAGAATGCCCAACTTCATCTAATGCATTATCAAAAATTAGTTATTTTTTATACACTGAAATCTATTTTCCCACTGATTAAAGTTTCACTCTCAACTGACCTTCAATTGATGACCCAAATAAGTTAAGGTCAAATGATAAACTTGAGAGGTGCTAGTTAGATGAACCTATAACGACCACCTTTGAAAAGCAAGAATACTTTAGTAATCTGAACAATTACTCCCAAATTTACCTACATGCAAGAATTTCTAAAGCAAAGAATACTTGCAGGTGGAAAACTTTTCAAAGAAAATAAGTAATGAAGGTAGAAGTGAAAGTATGAGTAGAAAAAAGAAGAATTATTTGTTATGAAAAGGCAAGATCTGATTATTTCCACTTGTGAATCTACCAGTTTTAGTAAAGTGAAAGTTGATTGTTTTCCTACCGATACTAGGTAATAAACTCTCAGGTCACAACAACGGTTTGAGACAGAAAACTAATCTGACCTATATAAAATATACTGATTCCTGCACTGCTCATCTAAGATTATAGTAAATACTTAGTATTTAGTGGATGAGAAAGAACATTTCAGAACTTCCCCAATGTAGAAACTGGGAATAGTGGAAAACAGTCCCTAATTTATTTCACAGAAAAATCCAGAAGAGTGACTCCAGGCAGTATTCAGGTCTTCAGCTTCAAGAAAATCCCAGTGGGATCACTTTCTTTCAGAACCTCTAGCTTAGGCACCCTATATAATGCTCCAGAGCTATGCTAATACAAGGTATAGCAGCAAAGAACTGTGCTGTCACATGTGGCTATTTAAATTTAATAAAATGGAAAATGCAGTTCCTTAGTCACACTAGCCACATTTCAAGTGCTCAATAACTACAAGTGGCTATGATACTGGATAGCACAGATATAGAACATTTCCACCATCACGTAAGTTTTTATTGAATAGTGCTACTCCAGATTGACCAAGTTTAAAGATGATGGCTCTCTTTCATAAGCTATTTCAGTCCTTTACTAATAAATGAGGTTCATCTTTACAAAAATGGCATTTTCATTTAAAAAAAAATACAGTTTTGTGAATTCATGCTTTTTAAAGTCCAGAAAGCCACCCATGGAATGGAATTAACTTTAGAAACCATCCACCTAAAATGCAGCACAAGTTTTTTAATCATATAGTTCCTTTACCTTGGGTGCATTTAACTACTTGCTAAGTGCCATCAATAATCTATAGTACTCAAAGTTGTTCTGCCCCTTTGGAACATCTGAAGGCTGACAGGGAAGAACATCATGATAGTTTTACCAAATCAGCAACTCAGGAACTGAGAAAAAGTAGTCAAACAATTAAAAGCCATGAATACAATGACAGAAGATCTAATGACTTTGACAGATGAACTCAGGGGAGCGAAGTGCCAACAAAACTCAGAAAGTGCAAAAGTTTTTTCAAAATAAACTATCATTTTATCAATGGATATTAAGTTGGCAAACTGCATGAATAATTCAGGTCTATTTTCATTTAAGTGGAATCTTCACTGAAGCCATTACATTATTGACTTCACCACACCTGTCTTTCAGCTGACTGCTAACAAAACTACTCTATCACAGCTTCCTGGAGATGAATATTACCCACTGTTCACCTACGTCTTTAACTTAAGTCCCGTCTGCCAAAATAAAATCTTGCCCCAAATGTCATAGAGAATCAAATACGGCCAAAAGCTTTACAAAGGGAAGAGAGGGCACAAAGGACACCACCTGGTCCCAACTACCCATCCACTCCCATTCAAATAAAATAACAGCTGTTGTGATGCTAACCATTATTCTTTGATGTTTCAAATCATACTAAGTCCTAACTCTTTATGGATCTTCAAAATGAGCATGCTCCCAATTCCATATACCTGCAAGAGTCCAAAAAATGCTAGGCAAGCACATCTGTTATTCTAACAACATATTTAATACACATCAGACATCTAGGGATATAAATTTTCATTAGTAGAAGAATCATCGATTATCTCTGAAGCCTTGCTGAGGCAAGTATAAGACTCTCGCTGGCAAAAGACTGGTTTGAAGAACTGATGCTCTAAGAGTGAGGCTAATGTGTTGAACCCAGCTTTATGTGAGTCTTCTGTACTATTTAAAAAAAAAAAAAAAGGTGTTGCATTGAGTGAGGTGTCAAGCCTCGTAGATTGCTAACAGGTTAAAAAACAGAAGAGAGGTTGTTTAAGGGAAAGAAACAGGAGAATAAATCAATTCAGATGACTCTGGTCTTCCATTTTTTTTCTACCTCCCTCTCCCTCATGTACCCAGAATTCATTTGGGAAAGCCACTATTTAATAAGGACAAGAAATATTAGCTAGAGAAAATTAATACAAATTCAATAGGAAACCCTCATTTCTGCTATTAAGTTGGAGGAAAAATAATGGAAATATGAAAGCAAATGCTGTTCATTCAGGATGAAACCTTAAGTAAATCTTAGAAATAAGCACAAGGCTGCTGACTAGAATGAATCGAAAGTAGATTTAGCCATTTTAGAAGAGCTTGGCAACATGAGGAAGTGTGTCCAAAAACTTCACCCAGCCACCAGCATCAAATTTAGAATGTGTTTATCATGTTTCTCAGAAGGCAGTCAAATCAACAAGTATCAAAAGCAAAAATTCAATTTCAATTGAATTAGTGAGACCCTTGGCCAACCCAGAACTAATTCCCCTCACACAGACACAGAACAGCATCTCTGTCATTTACAAAATGTGCTTGAGTGTATACAACAGGGGGCTGTTTATTAATTACAGTACTAAGGGCTGGGCCACAGGATGGCTTAGAAAAAGTCAAATAACAACCTAAGGCCTACATTATGGGTTCAACTAACAAAGATTGCAAAAGTGTTCTGTGCTATGTAAAGTATTTGAGAGTGAGAGGAGTAGAGACTAAAAATTATACTCAAATAAAAGCTAAAAGATATTCCTGATGCAGGCTGGATGTCATCACTCAGACATCTGGGAACAAAACACGTTTATCAGAATCATGAACCACATCACCAATCCAAATTTTCAGTGCAGATCATCACAGAAAGACTGAGGAGGAATGAATGAGAGTCCTTAGACCAAGGCATATTTAATCTTTTTTTAATTAGTGGGCATTTCCATTCCAACTATTCTGATATTTGAGTCAAGATCGTAGACCTTCTGGGTCCTGAGGGACAGGAAAACTGAAGGAACCCCACAAAAGAGAAAGTTGTTTTTTCCTTTGGTCCTTTTTCTGCTTCTATTCTTGCTAGGATCTGCACCCCCACCTTACACAGGCCTTAATGTACATCCAACTTGTAAAGGTCAAGGAGTTAATAATTTCTTTGGAGTCTTCCAGCACAACAGATAACATTCAAGGAGTGTCCAGGTAAGGTCATCTTCAGCGTTTTTTAAGACCACTGACCCAAGACAACCTCAGGTCCAGACCCCTAGCTCCAGGGCATAAGTGGCTTATGAAGGACACCTCATATTCGTCATTTTGACCAAATCATGGATGCCTAAGAGGACAAGAACACCAGACTACCATACTCAATAAAAACCCCAGATCCCAAGCAAAGATGAGACTCATCCTCCATTTTCTTTGAGCCTCCTAGATGCTCTGTCTGTATCTGTGTTTGATGTCCATCCTGTGCAAAGCCAAGGGCCCTCTTGGCTGATCCTGTGGGACTCCCTCTGGGCCCTCAGACCCGAAACGCCTTCATCACTTGTCGTCAATGCTGGGGTACTACATAATACTTGCCACAGAAACAAATTCTTTCAATACTAAGTCACCGGCACGGGCTCCTCTGGCCTCTCACTACACTGTAAGAAACTGGCTGGAACCTTGGCAGCAAAATTTTTTGTGACTTTTAATTTTTTACATAATTGCAAACTTCCAAATACTCTAAGAATGATACAAGGAACTGCCACATACATTTTACCCCAGATCCATAACCGCTAACATTTTCTTAGCATGGAAAATCTGACACATTTTAAATTTCTGACCTATGTGTTTTTTTCCTTCTGGAAATGACCTTACATTCTACTAAATCCTGTTAATTTCTCTCATTTTAATGATACTAAATCAATTCAATAACCACAAGGGGATTTGATGGTTTCCTAAAGATACACACTGAGCAAGAATTTACTAGCATGGTTCCCATCAAACAGTTTTCCTCAGATATTCAGGGACTAACTCCTAAATTACTGAATTCAGAGAGGGAACAGACAGAAAAAAAATTATGGATTAATCAGAGCAAATTTCAGTAACTACTAGACCAATTTACCCCCATACGTTGAGTTATTCTAAGTTATTTATTACTCTGGCCATTATTGCATATTTGATTCACTAATATACCTTTCTCTTGCTTAAAACAAAATTCCAAATACCATACAGTTTTCTTTAACTGCACTGAAATACATCTTTAAGAATTTTAGGGGTAGGATTTCACAATATCCCTAAGTCACTAGATATCCTCTGGTGTTATTTCAAGAACAGGGCTGGAATAAATTTTCTTATCCATTTTTTCTGATGAGAAAATAAAGTACATAGCAGTGGGAATGAGCCTACTCTAGCACAGTGTGCCACATAGCTCATTCACCATTCCAGTTCTCACTGTTAGAGATTTAAAACCTCCCTCTCAGTAACTGCTAGCTGTCCTTCCTGCTTATTGTTCCCACAGAACAGCATAGACCAAATATAATCGTCACCCCACACCCACATTAACGCCCAGCTTCATGCCTCCTACTAATCCTGTGTCAGACAGTCTGCCTTTACCCTTCCAAGGAGGAGTCTGCATCTAGTTTGCCCCAACCCAAGTCTCCATCCTGTTTGGCTCGGTGAATACATAACATCCTGCCAATGGTTAGGCCTAGCCCAATTAGTCCCTTCAGAGAAGATTCTTTTTTTCCATCCATTCTAAACCCTCTTGCTGACCCAGGAACCTACCTCATTCTACATCCTCTGTATAATAGTAAAATTTGTTTTTCTTTTCAATCTCTAATGAGAATTCCAGAGACAGCCCATTAAGCCCCAGTTTCTTGTCAAAGGAACAATTCTAGTTCTCTGATAATCTGCAGAATACAAATTACTAACCCAGGCTGATCACAGGAAATGTTATTTCTCAGTTCTAACATTCAATTCCTCCCACTTAGATATTTTAGTTGGTGCTCTCCTGCTAGCAGGACAATCATTTCAGAGAACTCTTAATGCTGCAATTTGTATATAGTGGCAAAAACACCAAATAAGAGGATGAGATAGTGTAATACAGTCATTAAAAAAATTCACTTGGGAGCCCAAGCTGAAGGAGAAAAGTATCCTACATTGGGAGAGAGAAAGGGGGGAACTGACTGGAATGGGAGTCAGAGCCCAAAAAGGAAAAGCAGGGCATCCATTCAAGAGGGGAGGCAGTGATAACAGAGATGGGAGACTGGTAATATATAGAAGGATTGATCACTTAGCAAATATATTAAGGACAATGAAAGCCACGTTTCTCACAATAAGAGAAGGGGTTTAGAAAATAAGAAAATGAGAATGAGTCCTGTGGTATTAAGACTGGAATTGAATTTAATATTAATTCTTCACTTTCAACATATTTAAAGATATAAATAAATACAGAGGTAAATGTGTAAGTATCCACTACGAAAATCTAGGAGCAACAACATTCTAACAGCAGTAAATATACTAAAGACCCATATCTTGTCTTCTGAATACTATTTTCCACTAAAAAGAACCAAAGTTCCTTGGAGAAATGACTGATTGATTCCAGGATTGGAGCAAGAAGGTACAAAATAAGCCTGGAACATCTTGTGCCAGAAAGCAAGAAAAATCTCAAGAGTATTTTGTCAAGGGATGTGTCCAAAAAGACACAGAAATCAACCTGAAGAGGCTCTCACTGGCCAAATCTGGAACAATCTGGCCATCAAAATACCTAACAGTAGTAACAGACTATAACAGACTGAATAAAACAGGAAATATGAGTCCATACAGATACAAATTTAATGAATAAGTAAACAGTGTCATGAAGATGGAATATTTACATAGTTATATATTACTTTCCTACAAAACATTGATTACAAAAGTGACAAGAGTAAGTAACTTTACAGTAATGAAGCCCAACAGACAACACCTCAATTAAAGTCGTCAAAGTGGTCATCATTAGTAATGGGTCAAACTGAAATTGTAGGACATGTGACATGGTACAATGAGAACATCACTTATGTGATACTTCTCCAAACGTAAGATAACACCAATCAAGAAGAAATAACAGATAAAACCAAAACAAGAGACATTACACTAAATAAATGCCTTATAATCTCCAATAGTGCCAAGTTCACAAAAGTTAAGAAAAGAGTGAGGAACTGTTTTAGAAGAAAATACAGAGAATTATGGGGATAGATGCTATATGAGACATCATTGGGATAACTGGAAAATTTGAATGCAGTCGGAGGATTAGATAATAGCAATGTATCAAAATGTTCTTGTTTTCAGAAAACAAACACTAAAATATTTGGAAGTGATAGAGCCTCAGGTTAGCAACTGACATTTAAATGGTTCTGGGGGCAGGGGGAGGGGAGGTGGAACAACATTATCTATAACTTTCTCATGAGGCAAAAAAACAAAGAAAACTTATTTAGGAGTCTGGCAAATCTAGTTTCAAAATCAGGTTCAGCCACTTCCAAACTAAACAGCTTTAGACAAGCTGCTTGATCTCTGTAAACCTCGTTTGCTCATTTAAAAGTGGGGAATGGGTGAAGAAATGGATGAAGAAAACATGGATGAAGAAAACATGGATGAAGAAAACATGAATAGACACTTCTCTAAAGAAGACATCCGGATGGCCAACAGGCACATGAAAAGATGCTCAACGTCGCTCCTCATTAGGGAAATACAAATCAAAACCACACTCAGATATCACCTCACGCCAGTCAGAGTGGCCAAAATGAACAAATCAGGAGACTATAGATGCTGGAGAGGATGTGGAGAAACGGGAACCCTCTTGCACTGTTGGTGGGAATGCAAATTGGTGCAGCCACTCTGGAAAACAGTGTGGAGGTTCCTCAAAAAATTAAAAATAGACCTACCCTATGACCCAGCAATAGCACTGCTAGGAATTTACCCAAGGGATACAGGAGTACTGATGTATAGGGACACTTGTACCCCAATGTTTACAGCAGCACTCTCAACAATAGCCAAATTATGGAAAAGAGCCTAAATGTCCATCAACCAATGAATGGATAAAGAAATTGTGGTTTATATACACAATGGAGTACTACGTGGCAATGAGAAAGAATGAAATACGTCCCTTTGTAGCAACATGGATGGAACTGGAAAGTGTGATGCTAAGTGAAATAAGCCATACAGAGAAAGACAGATACCATAGTTTTCACTCTTATGTGGATCCTGAGAAGCTTAACAGAAACCCATGGGGGAGGGGAAGGAAAAAAAAAAAAAAAAAAAAAGAGGTTAGAGTGGGAGAGAGCCAAAGCATAAGAGACTCTTAAAAACTGAGAACTGAGGGTTGATGGGGGGTGGGAGGAAGGGGAGGGCGGGTGATGGGTATTGAGGAGGGCACCTTTTGGGATGAGCACCCAAATTGGTATGGAAACCAATTTGACAATAAACTTCATATATTGAAAAAATAAATAAATAAAAATAAAATAAAATAAAATAAAAGTGGGGACTGGGGTGCCTGAGTAGCTCAGTCGGTTAGATGTCTGACTCTTGGTTTCAGCTTAGGTCATGATCTCGCTTCATGGGTTTGAGCCCCACATCAGGCTCTGTGTTGACAGCACAGAGCCTGCTTGGGATTCCCTCTCTCCCTCTCTCTCTGCCCCTCCCCCAATCATGCTGTCTCTCTCTCAAAAAATAAACTTTAAATAAATAAAATAAGGGGATCAATCTCTAATCTGTGGTGGGAATTAAGTGAGATATGTTTATAAAACACCTTTAGCACAATGCCTGGCACTAAGCACGTGCTCACTATTATACTTTCTCTAAAGACAAAATCTGATAATGCTGGATTCCCCCTAAGATACTTGGAAGAGAATCTGCATCTAGAATTTTGCAGACATTTGGTTGTCAACCACAATTACTATTTGTAAAACCTGCTGCTTGCAATTCTGTATCACAGATACTTGCTCTGTCACTGCTTTTGCATAGAGGGAAAACACAAACGCCAAGCTCCTCTGTCTATGGTTCCCCGTTGTCCACAAACACACAGTCGGTTTGAGGTTGTACTTTAGGAGACCACACTGCCAGTGACTAATTCACCTCAGCCCACAAGGTACTCGTACTCAGCATCCTACTCTCACCTCCTTAGCAGAGCTGATTTGTCTAAGACAATGCATGCTTATCCGGCCTTCTGAGAGTAGAGTTCTCTTACCTCCAAAGTGAAGAGAAATTAGAGAACTTCAGAGCTGAAAGGCAAAGAGCAACAACTTCAAGACCGGGAAGGGGCAGAGTAACAATCAGACAAGGACATTCCAGAGGCTTCAGACATCCCTCATACATTGTCCAGGTCAAGAAATGGGTTTGAACTGCTAGCTACTAAATGTTATTCTGTTTTGTTCCCATCTACACGTTAGCGCACACATGTTCTGCCTTCTAGGAGATTGTCCATACACACTAAAACAGTGCTACTCAAAGTACAGCCCATGGACCAGTGATACTCTGCAAAGTATTAATGGCCTGTAATGAGATCAGTAGAAATGTTAAGGGTAAGAATTTTAAAAATGTTGTAGTAACTTGATGGAATAGTTTTGTCTACTAAATATAATTAAAAGCAGGACTTATGGGGGGCGCCTGGGTGGCGCAGTCGGTTAAGCGTCCGACTTCAGCCAGGTCACGATCTCGCGGTCCGTGAGTTCGAGCCCCGCGTCGGGCTCTGGGCTGATGGCTCAGAGCCTGGAGCCTGTTTCCGATTCTGTGTCTCCCTCTCTCTCTCTGCCCCTCCCCTGTTCATGCTCTGTCTCTCTCTGTCCCAAAAATAAATAAACGTTGGAAAAAAAAAAAAAAAAAGGCAGGACTTATGGGACACCTGGGTGGCTCAGTCAGTTAAGCATCCAACTCTTGGTTTCAGCTCAGGTCATGATCTCGTGGCTTCATGGCTTCAAGCCCTACACAGGGCTCTGTGCTGACAGTGCAGAGCCTGCTTGGGATTCTCTCTCTCTCCCCCTCTCTCTCTCTCTGCCCACCCACCCCCCACCCCGCTCACATATTCTCTCTCTCAAACTTTTAAAAAATTGGACTTATATTTTATGTCTTTATTGTTGATTTTTTTTATCTAGTAATTCAATCTTATTATATTTTACAAAAACCTGGATTGTGACAGGTTGAGGGAAAAAAGAACTTCTCTTTCACCACAGACAGTTTAGAAAGTAATAACTGAGATTTTCATATCCTAAGTTTGAACACAGTAAACTAACATTTATTAAGCACTTACTACATGTCAGGTACTGTTTGCTTTACACACAATACTTTATTAAATGCTCACAGCAAGCCAAGTCCAATCTCTACCCTAATTTTCCAGATGAGAAAACTAAAGTGCTGAGTACAACTTGGTACAACTTGCTTTAGTACCAGAGTAAATAATATATTTCACTTCTGAACTTAAGTCCTTAACTACTAAGCCATAGAGTATTGAAAAAAATACAAAGTAGGAAAAGAAAATGGTCAACATACTCAGAAATGAGAGGAGAAAGAATTCTTGAATGCGTGATGGACCACGTGGCATTCGACAAACATGGGTATTTTGGCCTAGACACCATTACATGTAAGAGAGAACGTAACCCACTTTACCTGCCCCAAGTAAATACAGTGGGTGGTCACAAGAACACATACATGTAACAGGGTTTCAATAATGGATGTGGGCCATTTTCAGAAACAAAAGCTGGCTGGCCACCTCTCTCAGGGGCTGTTCAGTCACTGATTTTATACATGCTCTACTTTCTTCTCTCTGCCAGAGGTTCCTCTGCTTCAACCTGTGCATGACCAAAGATGACCCAATGCAAGTTCCCTGACCATCACCAATTTAAAATTTCCCTTTGCATTTCTCAATGGTTCACATTTCTCTGATGAGCCACACAGGTCAGAGGTTAAAGACTGGCTACCTCATGAATCAGGCACCCCTTCTAGTCAATGGTGGTCAAATGACACAGAACCTGGGTGAATCCACTTACAGTAGCTAGGGGTGAGGAAATATAAAGTCCATTATTTCTTCTATATTACCTAATTTTTGAAAAGATGGTAATCGTCTATAAGGTCTGAAGAAAGATTTAGACATAAGGGATTGTTTTCATTTTGCAAGACTTGAGCAGGAAGATTTTAAAAAAGTTGTTAAAAAAAAAAAAGAGGAATGGAACAGAAGGTAAAACAGAATTACAACAGAAAAAAATAAGATGTACAAAGAAGATTTTAAAATTTTATAAAAATGTTTATGTGGGGTAGGGGGGTGGGGACACACATAGGGGAGGGACAGAGAGAGAGGGAGACTGAATCTGAAGCAGGCTCCAGGCTCTGAGCTGTCAATGCAGGGCCTGATGCGGGGCTCGAACCCACAAACTGTGAGATCATGACCTAAGCCAAGGTCAAACGCTTAACCAACTGAACCATCCAGGAGCCCCAGATGTAGAAAAAAGTCTAATATATGAAACACTGGTCAAAACCAAAACCAGTAGACAATTCTTCAACAAAAGTAGCATTAGTAAGATATCAGACATCATAATTGAGACCCCAAAATAGTACTGGAAAGCAGAGAAAATATGCATGTATATATGTCCACCTTATGTACTGTATATTACTGGATTAATCCTGTTGCAGTATGAAAGAGTACTATACCCAATAGAGAAAGCCTGGATTAGAAACATTTGACACCTAGATCAATAGAACAATGTTAAGTTCTAGGCTCAGAGGGAAGCAGAAAAATAAAAATAAAAATAAAAATAAAAATAAAAATAAAAATAAAAATAAAAAAATAAAAATAAAAATAAAAATAAAAATAAAAATAAAAATATAAATAAAAATAAAAATATAAATATAAATAAATAAATAAAGGGACTGGAGAAGGCTTCCACATTCCACAGACCAGAAACCTTCACAAGAGAAGCTTGTTATTATTGCTGGTGAAAAGTGGGGGGGGGGGGGGCCCCAAAAAACTAGAAAGCATCCATGACCTTAATTTTTAAAAAGAGGAGGTAAGGGGGCTCTCAGGACAGATCATCATTTAACATGGAAATCAGTAAAAACTTTAGTAAGAGTAGTTTCTGTGGCTAAAATGCATAACAAATAAGTGAATATGGCAGCCTTTTCTAAACTTCATACAATGGGAAGGTACACACATCAGAAGGTAGCTACAAGGTTCTGGGCTGATTGTTTGAGTATCAGCAGTGTGGTACACGCAAAAAGGATATAACTCATGGACAGTGAGCGAGCAGTTCCACAAAAGGGACGAAGCTGCCATGCTCAAGCAAATGTCCTGATGGCCCTTCCCATCACTTCTGTTGGGAGTGGAAGGCTGTGTGTATGTATGTGTGCTGGCAACAGAGATCTGAAATGTCTGTCACACTAAACATTTGACCCACAAGGGTATAACACCTGGGGGGTTTCAAGGTTCGCTACATGTTATCAATTATTTCGTAAGTATGAATTCGAATTGTGCTGTAGGACAGCTGTGCAGGCATGAGCTACTTGGCTCATCAGTAAACCCAAGCAGATCAGCTCAGTGTGGTTTTACAGTTTTTATTTAACCCAGGGTCTCAAATAATTCTCACAACTGGGGAAGGCAGGGTATCATCACCCACATACTATAGCTAAGAAATCAAAGAAAAAGATACACTACACTGGTATCTTGAAGGTTTCGGAACACATCTCCCACAAATTTCAAATTTTTGATGTTAATGATGATCTCGCCAACTAGACTTTGAGAGTAGGGACTACATATGCACTTCTCCCTACAGTGCTTAATGTAAAGCAATAAACATAGTAGATACTCAAGAAAAGTATCTTATGGATAAATGTGATTTATTTACTTATAACACTTCTTTTCAAGTTTCAGACACCCCGGCTTTAAGTGTTCTCTTTAGAAGGAAACAGTTCAAGTTTAAATCAGAAGCCTGAAGAACTTACCTCTACTTGGTCAATTTAATTCTAGGCCTGGAAGGTAAAATTTATCCCAATTTGATGTAAAGATTTTCAAAGTACAGATAAAACCAAGAAGCCTAGCTCCAGAAAACACTGATTTATATAAAGCAAGAACCACAAAGACAGCGTCTTTTAAGTAAGGTCTAACAGCATTCACATCAAATTCTTACAAAGCCAACTACTTATTTATGACAAGTTCTGCAAAATCATTACCATTTCTATCGATAATGTGCATCTGTATTTTTCAAACTGACATGGTGAAATACGACAGATAAAATACCACCATAACCAACAGAAAACACATGGTTGTGTTAACTGCTTAAAACTATTTTTAAGTAAAAATCGGTTTTTAACCTTGCGCATGTAACAGAAGCAGGACAGAATTCACAGATTTGAAGCCATCTATAGGATTCCATACTAACTTTTCTACTTGATGAAGTCAAGCTAAGTGTTTGCAGGAAACCATCACTACTGTGGAGAAACTACACTAATAACATTGAAACCTTTTCTGTTGCTGCACATTAATGTCACAAAGCTAGACTGAAGCTTGATTTATGGATCACTGTACTGTGTTAGGTTGTATGTGGCATTATTTTGGTTACAACTGCAACACAAAAGCAAAGACCTGCATTTAAGAGAATTCCAATGAAGGGACACCTGGGTGGCTCAGTTGGTTGGGCGTCCAATGTTGGCTCAGGTCATGATCTCACAGTCCATGAGTTCGAGCCCTATGTCAGGCTTTGTGCTGACATTTCAGAGCCTGGAGCCTGCTTCGGAATCTGTGACTCCCTGTCTCTCTGCCCCTCCCCCACTTATGCTCTGTCTCTCAAAAATGAACGTTAAAAAAAGTTTTTTTAATAAAATAAAATAAACAATCTGAACCTCAAACAGTTTAGTTTTAAAAAAGAGAGAGAGAATTCCAATGAAATGGACTGCCAAAAACACACCACACCTCAGCACTCCCTATCCCATTTCTACTCACCATAGACTTAGCTCTTGACCTCTTCATCAAGCGATACATTCAATATTACAAACGGGTACTGAACCTGAAGATGACTGGTGCTGAAACCTGTGGCAGGATTTGGGCTCCTTTAGCCCTTTTTGTAGGTTATGCTAAGACTCCACTTAGCAGATAAAATTAATAAGGGCTAACCATCTTAAAGCTTGGGAAAGACCTGAAGCAAACTTAGGAGAGAAATTTTACCCCAAGTTTACCCTCATGAATGGTGAGATCATGATCTGAACCAAAATCAAGAGCCAGACGCTTAACCAACTACACCACCCAGGCGCCCTGGAGCTGATGTACATTTATCCAAAATTTTATTGTTAGAACCATGTCAGTTCAGTTTCTTCCTAAATAAAAATCAAATCAAGTGCTCAGTATCTTGGATCAAACACTTGGCTTCCAAGATTAACTAGTGATGACAGTGGTATAGCATTATAAAAATAACCTCCTTTCCATATAAAATGGCTTAGAGTACATCTAAAGCAATTTTTAACCTTATTTTTATACTAAAAATTTATATATCTAAATAGACCTAAAGAATAAAGACAAGTATCAAAATATTTTATGGCTAATTTTCTGTCCACATTGATATTATAAATTCTTCTCCCCAGAAAAAAAAAATCAAAATTTAATTCTGCTTTCTATCACAGTGATCTGGTCCAATCTTCCTATTTGAATTATGTACAAGATTTTTGGACTAAATATAGAGAAGCAAATTATAGACTGTAAACACCCTATATGTCACATACACAGCATATCTGAGTTTTCTCCAAAGGCAGATGAATAAATTATTCCACTAGGAATATTTACCAGTGTGCTGCCTTTCCTCATAATTTCAGCCTAGGTCTGAAATGCAGCTAACATATGAAAGCAAATACAAGTTTCCTAGAATACATCACATTTCTTTGACAACTAGAAGGTAGAATTCTACCACATTACTTATGGAGAAACTAACCGTCAACTCTTTTTTCATTATATTTGGTTTTTTTCTCCCAACTTTATTACGGTCTAATTGATAAGTAAAAAATGTGCATATTAAGGCGTTAGAAGATGATGGTTTGATGTATGTACACATTGTGAAATGACTGCCACAATGAAGCTAATTAACACACCACCTCACATAGTTACCACTTTTTGTATGTGGTAAGAACATTTAAGATCTATTCTCTCAACAAATTCAAATATAAATACAGTATTAACTGTAGACACCATACTGTACAGTAGATCCCCAGAATTTATTCCTAACTGAAAGCTTGTACCCTTTGACCAATATCTCCTAATTCCTTCACTCCTCAACCACCTTCTGTGAGTTTGACTTTTTTATATTCTGTATGTAAGTGAGATCACACAGTATTTGCATGTCTCTGTCTGGCTTATTTCACTTAGCATAATGTCCTTCAGATTCATCTATATTTTGACAAATGACAGGTTTCCTTTTTTTTTTTTTTTTTTTTGACTGAGTAAAATTCCTGTGGGGGAGGGTAGATATTTTCTTTATCTGTTCACCCATTGACAGACCCTTACATATTTCTTTATCTTAGCTATTGTGAATACTACTACAATGAACATGGGAATGCAGGTTATCTCAGGCACTGATTTATGTCCTTTGGATACATACCCAGTAGTGAAAAAGCTGGACCATATGTAGTTCTTTTTTAAATCTTTTAAGGAACCTCCTGAGTATCTTCCATTATTTAACTGTAAAATTCACATTCCCACCAACACTGTACAAGGGTTCCTTTTCCTCCACATCTTCACTAACACTCATTTTATTCTGTCTTTTTGATAACAGCCAATCTGACAGGTAGGAGGTGATATCTCATTGTGATTTTGATTAGCACTGACCTGATGATTAGTGATACTGAGTACCTTTTCAAATACCTGTTGGCCATTTGTATGTTTTCTTTGGAAAAATGTTTGCCTGTTTTTAGTTTGGTTCTTTCTGCTACTGGGTTATAGGAGTTCCTTACACACTTTGGATATTACCACCTTATCAGAGATATGGTTTGCAAATATTTTTTTTCCCATTTCATAGACTGCCCTTTTACTGATGGTTTCTTTTGCTATGCAGAACATTTTAGTTTAACATAGTCACACTTGTTTATTTTTGCTTTTGTTGCCTGTGCTCTTGGTGTCATATCCAAAAAAACCACTGCCAAGACCCATGTCTAGGAGCTTGTTCCCTATGTTTTCTTCTAGGAGTTGTAAAGTTTCAGGTCTTATAGTTAAGTCTATAATCTATTTTGAGTTAATTTTTGTGTATGGTGTGAAATTTGCATGTGGCTCTCCAATTTTACCAAAACCATTTACTGAAGAGACTATCCTTTTCTTATTGTATATTCTTGGCACACTTGAAAAGATTAGTTGACTGTATGTGCATGAGTTTATTTCTGAACACACTATTCCTTTCCTTTAGTCTACTGTGGCTGTTTGTATGCTGTTACAATACTGTTTTGATTATTACAGTTTTGTAACGTAGTTTGAAATCAGGAATTGTGATGTCTCCAGCTTTGTTCTTTCTCAAGACTGCTTTGGCTATTTGGGGGTCTTCTGTGATTCCACACAAATTTTAGATTTTTTTTAATGTGAAAAATGCCACTGGAACTTTAACAGGGATTGCACTCAATCTGTAGACCGTTTTGGGTAGTAGGAACATTTGAACAAGATTCTTTCAATTAATGAAAATAGTATATCTTTTCAGTTATGTGTCTTCAATGTCTTACGAGTTATGGTTTTTTTAAATGTTTATTCATTTTGAGAGAGAGAGAGAGAGAGAGAGAGAGAGAGAGAGAGAGAGAAGCAGAGAGAGGGGGAGAGAATCCCAAGCAGGCTCTGCACTCAGAAATGGTGAGATCATGGGGCGCCTGGGTGGCTTGGTCGGTTAAGCGTCCGACTTCGGCTCAAGTCATGATCTCACGGTCTGTGAGTTCGAGCCCCACATCAGGCTCTGTGCTGACAGCTCGGAGCCTGGAGCCTGTTTTAGATTCTTTGTCTCCCCCTCTCTCTGCCCCTCCCCTGTTCATGCTCTGTCTCTGTCTCAAAAATAAATAAACGTTAAAAAGAAAAAGGAATGGTGAGATGATGACTTGAGCAGAAATCAAGAGTAGAACACTTAACCTGCTGAGCCATCCAGGTGCCCCAGGAGTTTGCAGTTCCTTATGTGTTTATTTTAAATCTATGCAACAATTCTTCCACACCACCCTCTAGTTTCAAGATACTACAAATTTTCTGCCTGAATAAAAACCAAATCTAGACATTAGCATTTTTATCAATGTTTTATTACTACTGTGTCTAATTAGAAAGTTACATGTGTAAAGGTTTATAGTTTACTAAGTACCTTGCAGATTTATTTGATCCTTAAAATTCCCTGCAGGACAGGTTATCACCACACTCATCAAGCAAAAGAGCAAATGGAGACTCAGAAAAATTGATGTCATTTGCCCAAGGTCACACAACAAATAAAAGGAGAGTTAGAACTCAATGAAAAAACTTTTGATGTTAAATCCTGAGCATTTGATCAAGGATATAACAAGACACAATGAAATATTTCTACTAGAATTGTCAACTGAAAGGAAAATAATTCATAATCTTCCAGGATAACAGACAACTTGTGTTTTTCCTAATAGAGGGGAAACTTGCTTAATATGTCACTGAAAGACTGTTAGGACTGAATCACCCAAACACAGTAAACTGTTCTGACCTCTCCGGAATAGAAAGGCAGCAAAAGAACAAGTGGCCAGGAAAGGAAGTCATGAAAGCCATGGGCCATTTCATTGTCTTGAAATGAATACATTTTGTTTCATAGTACCCCTAAAATTCAGAAAGTTGAATTTTATCAGACTATCACAGGTTTATTTTAAGGACCTCTATGATGGGAAATTCCACAATCATCAGTCCACTCCCAACAATACTCGTAATCATGAAGAACCAACTTGTCCATATCCGCAATCACTTCCTCCTACCTTCTCACTTTTTCTATCTTATAATGTCACTTCCACATCTACCACTCTTAATGAGACCACTCTAAATCCAAATTCTTCACTAGGATGTGGGTGGTCTCAATGAAATTTATGAACCTGCTAAAAAATGTGTGCCAAACTATGAAGACATGTACCTTCTCCTGAGAACTGAATCCACAGTTCTCATCAAATTTTCAGAAGTCTTTTAGAAGACTACAAAAGAATAAATATTGCTAAAGTCACATATACACTGTCATTCAATTTGACAGTCATTACTCATTTTTCTCTCTCTACCTCACTTGATACCACTTATTATCCAAATCTGAAATCCTAAAATACATCCTTTCTATAATCTATATCACAAGTGTCATCCAGTGTCTGGTGGTCACTTACTGCTATGACCTCTGTGATTTATTTCCTTTCATCTTCCTCCACTAAGAATCAAAGCATCCCTTTGTTCACTCCACTGAGTTAGTGGTTGTCAAAGTGTGATCTCCAAACCAGCAGCAGTAGCAGCATGACCCGGTAATCAGTCAGACATGCAAACCACTCCAGCCCCACATCATGCCCACTAAACCAGAAACTCTGGAGGGTGGGGCCCTGCAATATGTGTCTTAAAGGCCCTTCCAGGTGCATGTTCAAGTTTGAGACCTATAAGCTGAGCACAATAACCTTCAACTCTATTATTCTGTCTTTCAAATATTTAGTGAACAGTAGCTGTATACAAGAACCTCATCTTAATATGGCAGCTTCTCAAAACAGACTTTAGACCTTTCACACATTCCCAATTTCTGAACTGCTTATAGAAAATATGCAGTCCCTTCATTACCTCAAATTTAGTCCAAAATCAAAGTCATTGACACTCCCCTCTCCCAAATACAAACACGCAAAACACAAGATTTTCCTATTCTGTTCAGTGCATTTACATACATATTTACCTTTTCCTCTTTTTCTACATATGAATCTCAACAAGGATTCCCACATTCTTTTATCCCAACATAATTTAGAATTTACTCCTTGATCTCTATTCCCACATTACCATCCAGATCTGGGGCTTTACCGTATTTGCTGCACAGGTCTAACCAGTAACTTCCCCCAGAGTTAAGTGGCAGAGATGAGAAATAAACCCAGAGGCTATCTGACCCCAGAGTTCAAGCTCTCACTTATAAGCTACACAGTTGACCCTTGAACAACAGGGGGGTTCAAAACACCAACCCCCCCACACACAGTCAAATATCCATGCATAACTTCTGCCTCCTCAAAAACCTTATTAATAGCTTACTGTTGACCAGAAGACTTAACAATAGCATACAGTCTATTAACACATACTTGGTATGTTATACTATATATATATGTATATACTATATACTATATTCTTACAATGACTTAAACTAGAGAAAAGAAAATGCTATTAAGAAACTCATAAGTAAGAGAAAATACATTTACAGTTCTGCAGTATAAAAAACTGGCATAGGGGCACCTGGGTGGCTCAGTCGGTTGAGCATCCGACTTTGGCTCAGGTCACGATCTCGTGGTCCCTGAGTTCGAGCCCCACGTTGGGCTCTGTGCTGACTGCTCAGAGCCTGGAGCCTGTTTCAGATTCTGTGTCTCCCTCTCTCTCTGACCCTCCCCTGTTCATGCTCTGTCTCTGTCTCAAAAATAAATAAATGTTAAAAAAAAATTTTTTTTAAATAAAAAACTGGCATATAAGTGGACCCATGCAGTTCAAATCTGTGTTGCTCAAGGGTCAACTGTTATTATGGAGGAACTGAGAACCACAGATTTTTCATCACAAACAATGTAACAAGACCACTGTCTTTAAAAGAAAAAAGGCAACCTAGAATTCTACACTCAATGAAAATATCTATAAAACAAAAACTAAAGACTTTTTCAGGGTGCCTGGGTGGCTCAGTCGGTTGGGCATCTGACTTTGACTCAGGTCATGATCTTATGGTTTGTGGGTTTGAGCCCCACATCAGGTTCTGTGCTGTGCTGACAGCTCGGATCCTGGAGCCTGCTTCAGATTCTGTGTCTCCCTCTCTCTCTGCCCATCACCTGCTCGCACGTTCTCTCTCAAAAGTAAATAAACATTCAAAAAAAATTTTTAATAAAGACTTTTTTAAAGTTACAAAAACAGAAGAATTCATCACCAGTAAGAAATATTAAAGTACATCTTTTGGACAGAATGAAAGTGATACCATATGGAAATATGGATCTATATAAAAGAATGTCAAAAGTAGCAGTAAGTTATTACACTGATAAACATAAGATTTTTCTTAATTCTGTTTAAAAGACAACTACTGAAATAAAAATAGTAATAATGCAGTAAAAATTTTACAAAACATGCAAAAGTAAAATGTATGACAGCAGCACAAAGGTAGGGAAGGAAGAAAAGCACACTATTACAAGGTTTTTATACTGCATGTGAAGTAATCTAGTACATAACACGAACACGGATTATGAGAAGTTAAAAATGTGTATGACACACACTAAGGTAAGCACTAAAACAAAAGTAAATCAACAAAAAACATACAATAGTATCATTAAAAATGTTCAATTAATCCAAAAGAAAGCAGGAAAAAATAATAAATGGCATAAATAGGAAACATATATCAAAATAATATTTAATTCACATTAAATATGATAGATTTAAACCTAACATACTAATAATTACACTAAATGTAAATGGTCTAAACACCCCAAATTAAAAGATAGAGATGGTCTAAACAGATTGAAAGAGAGACATCCCCAACTATATACTTCCTACAAGAAATGCATTTAAATATAAAGACAGATAGAATAAAAGAATGGAAAAAGACGTATCATGCTTACACTAAGCTACAGAAAGTAGCTAAATTAATCTCAAAGTAGACTTCAGAATAACTACATCTAGAATATACTCATTTCAAAACGATAAAGCGATCAATTCATAAATACGAAAAAATCCTACACATCTATGCATTTCACATAGCTTCAAAACCCACAAAGCAACCCATGATAGAACTATAAGAAAAAGAACAGAAAAATCCACATGTATAGTCAGATATTTCAATAACCCTCTCAGTAACTGATAGAACAAGTAGGCCAAATATCAGCAAAGACACAGACTTGAACAACAATATCAATCAACTTGACCTAACTGACATTTAGAGAACACAGCACACAACATCAGCAAATTGAGGGCGCCTGGGTGACAAAGTCAGTTAAGCATCTGACTCTTGGTTTCAGCTGAGGTCCTGATCTCACAGTTCCTAAGTTCTAGCCCTGCACTGGGGTCTGCGGGGACAGTGTAGAGTCTGCTTGGGATTCTCTCGCTCTGCACTTTCCCACCTACCTCTCTCTCTCTCTCTCAAAATAAATTTTAAAAAATTAAAAATAAAAAATTTTTAAATGAAATTTAAAAATCTTAGAAGTAAATTTAAAAATTAAAAATAAATTTTAAAAATTAAGAATAAAAAAAAAAACCAGCAGCAGATGTGCATTCTTTTTAGGTGCAAACAAAACATTTACCAAGACAGATAATATTTGGAGCCACAAAACAAGTCTCATTAAGTATAAAAGGACTGAAATCATACAAAATATATTTTCTCGATACAATAAAATTAAAATAGGAATAATACAAATATCTCTGGAAAATACCCAAAGAAGGAAAAAATAAAGGAAATATGAAACACCATTATATACTAAAAGGCCCCAAAGATCATAATATTTATATACCCATAATAACATAAATACTCAATAATTATTTAACCAAAAATTGCACTACAAATATATTTGCAGGAAGGATAGTACAGGATAGTATAAGAATACAAACATTTTATACATCATAACAAAAAATAAAAAATGTGTAAAAGTGACAAATCAAGTAGGAACATAAATATGAAGAGTATGAATTTAGAAGAAACAGCAGAAAGAATTTAAAGTAGTTGCTTCTGGGAAAAACTGGAGGGAGGAGGGAGGAAAGGAGGAGCATTTTGCTACCTGTAGTAATTTAACTATTTCAACAATATGCATGTAGTACAGTACTTTGACAAAGAAATACTTAAAAAAAATTTTAATGTTTATTTATTTTTGAGAGAGAGAGACAGAGCATGAGCAGGGAAGAAGCAGAGAGGGGGACACAGAATCTGAAGCAGGCTCTGAGCTGTCAGCACAGAGCCTGACATAGGGCTCGAAATCACAAACTGTAAGATCATGACCTGAGCCAAAGTCGGACACTTTACCAACTGAGCCACCCAACCGCCCCAGGAAATACTTTTAAAAGACATTTCATCTACATTATCTCATTTGATTCCTAGTGAGGAAGGAGGTATAATGACTCCCATTAGACAAATGAGTTAACTGATACTCCAGGTTACACCACTTGCTCAAAGTCAAAGCCACTACAACTTTTCTTTGATAATTACATACACAATACTTGTCATGGCATCATTTAAACAAATAATAAGCAGAGGAAAAAAACTGTTCATTTTTCATTTTAATTTATTACTTCTATACATATTTTTAGTTTTTATTCTCCTCTAATGAAGAGGACTAATTTATTGGCTGCACAGAACAAGAAGGAATATTCTCACTTAACCTCCCATTAATAACAGATTTTTAAAAGAAATCTGAACAGAGGTGGATTCTTGGCAAATGTGGAGGACAAAATTGTAGTCAAACTCCAAGATTAAATATTTCTTTAAGACCTGTAACTCTTAATCACTCTTTCAACTATGGTAAAATACACATAACATTAAATTTACCATTTCAACCATTTTTAAGTAACACTTCAGTAGCATTATGTACATTCACACCCTTGTGCAACTATCCCCACCATCCATCTCCAGAACTTCCCCCATTCTCTCTTCCCTCCAGTGCCTGGCAACCACCATTCTACATTTTTGTCTTTATGAATTTGACCACTCTGGGTACTCTAAATAAATGGCACCATAGTTTATTGTCCTTTTGATGCTGGCTTATTTCTCTTAGCAATTATGGTTGCAATCTATGTTGTAGCAAAACTTTTTAAAATTTGTGTCCAAAGCAGTGAAAAACAATTCCTTGATAATGCTGTAAGAAATTAAAGCGCCAGTGAATTTAAGAGATACCAGTTAAGAAAAATTGTTTCCATCTCCCTTAACCATGATCAAGGCACAAAAGAATAAAAAGAATGTCACAATTTTAAACTACTGAAAAAGGATATCTTGGTACTTTATAACGTACACAAAGGAAGGGGGGAAAACCTACTTTTGTTTTTGAAAAATCCAAACAATTCCTTTTCCTCTAAGGTTGGTGCTCTTTTGTATTGTGCAGCAAAGGTCTATAAGGAAGAGCCTCTGTGAATGCAGACTGGGTCTCTGCTTTCTATTTTAAGGGTGGAGTCACACAAAAGACAAAAGCACTAACAATGTTAGGTGTTCACAAAATACTGAGTCATGGTAAATATCTTATAAATCAGAAGCGAAATAGCCTCCATTCAGTCACACAGAGCTGAAAGAGGAAATACATGAAACTTGACCTTTACAATATACTTTGAAAAGGTTCTCCTGGCTCCAGTTTTAAAAAACAAGCTTATTGTGTACCTTTACATTCCCCTCCATTCTCTTTAAATCTCTGCCCTGAATACCTGCATTTATTTCCATCTAAAACTCAAAAAGAGGTCCCAAAAAGTCTTTCAATGGAGACACTAAAGAGACAAATTACACCAGCTCTTTAAGATATCAAAAACATCACTCTGATATTAGGGTGAGGCTGGTTTTGTGAATTTTGATTTATGACGCAACTAGAGTCACCCAGAAAACTTTAATAAATAATAAGGACTGATTACCAGTAGTGCCTCAAGTATCCAGGTGCCTGACAAGCATTTAAGCAAGAGCTGTGCTTTTCATAGGTTTGGAATATTAACACTAAAAAAGAAAAAATGTCCACTTAAAACAAAGTCAGGTATTTTCTAATAACAACTATATAAAAAACTATATAAAAAAGTGTTTTAGGCAAGACATTCATTTTTCCTTTAAGAAGACTATTCCACTTGGTATGCCCAAGAGTTAAGTGATTACCACTTGTAAATTTTTTTTTTAATGTTTATTTATTTTTGAGAGAGACAGAGCTTGAGCAGGGGAGGGGCAGAGAGAGAGGGAGACACAGAATCCGAAGCTGTCAGCACAGAGCCTGACGCGGGGCTCGAACCCATGGACCATGAGATCATGACCTGAGCTGAAGTCAGACTCCCAACTGACTGAGCCACCCAGGCGCCCCAAGTGATTACCACTTCTAACATAAGACTATGTCAACGATGTTCCAATGCAAAATGTCCCATTGTCCAAAATTATCTGATTCACTTGCTATTTTTCTATATGCTATATAGTTTCATGAAACCTCTCGATAGCCAAAATATTAAGTATCTAAGTTTTTAAATTGCTACATAAGGTACAAGTGGCACCATCTCTGTGTGCCACCCACTGGAGATAAAACACAAGACTTCACTCATACCCAAAGAAAAATGAATTTATTGCTTTTGACCTTCCCTTCAATAAAGACAAATTATAGTCTGAGGGAAGCATACAAAGTTTTTTCTCTCCTCTTTTTTAAGCCCCTCCTCCTTCAGGGCCTTTTAAACTTTTTGAGAGAATTTTGTCTGTTTGTGGTATGTTATACAACCAGACTACTCGATAGAAGGACACCATAAAAAAAGTCCATTCCCAAACAGCATATATCGTGGGACATGAAACTTTTTATCTTGGGTTGAAAAATGGTGGGGGGTTATAATAAAAAAGACCTTTGGTCACATTCAGGGGGATTTCTTTAAGGCACTAACGATGTAGAAAACATTTTAAGACATTTTACTAGTTCTATAATTGCTATATGGGAATAAAACCTCACATATAATGCAAGCCTCTTATTTGAGAAAAATTTTAGGAAAAAAAAGTTGTAATCAATGTATCTTTAGAAAAGAGGCAGCTGAGTGGCTCAGTCGGTTCAGTGTCCAACTCCTGATTTCGACTCATGTCATGCATGATCTCACAGTTTGTGAAACAGAGGCCCAAGTCAGGCAGAGCCTGCTTGGGATCTTCTCTCTCCCTCTCTCAGTCCCTTTCCCCCCATCAAAATAAATAAACTTTAAAATAAATTATATAAGGTTGTCAACTGTATACCAACTCTACAGAACAATGAATAAACTTAAGAAACTGCAAAACTTAATCAGCAAATGAATGAACAGATAGTAAACAGAAAAACACATAGGATGTCTTAGGAGTACCCATAAATAAGTGTTATTGCCACTTTGTTATAGATTGCTTTCTAGTCCCAACTTCAAGATTACTAACATAGCATAGTTACATTGGAAGAGAAAGGGAATTATGAAAGACAGACATAAAAGATGAAAAAAAAAAAAAAGCCAGTTTACCCCTACCACATCACTTAACTTGAAACTCACTAATTCAGCAGACATTTGGAATAAGCATCAGTGTTAGAAAAGCTCTAAGATTCCTTCCAAATATCCTATGATTACCATCTCCTAATACCACAATTAATGGGATTCAACACTTCTAGACTTCCTAAAAACAATGTTACAAAACACAATGTACACTGAGTAACTGAATGCACATAGAAGAAATGAACAATCTAATTTAGCTTTTGACTACCATTAGAAGGTTAGGACCTGTGCTTAAAAACTTTTTCAAAGAGGCTTTTTGACATTAATTTTTTTTAAAATTTTTTTTTAACGTTTATTTTTTTTTTTTTAATTTTTTTTTTCAACGTTTATTTATTTTTGGGACAGAGAGAGACAGAGCATGAACGGGCGAGGGGCAGAGAGAGAGGGAGACACAGAATCGGAAACAGGCTCCAGGCTCTGAGCCATCAGCCCAGAGCCCGACGCGGGGCTCGAACTCACGGACGGCGAGATCGTGACCTGGCTGAAGTCGGACGCTTAACCGACTGTGCCACCCAGGCGCCCCATTTAACGTTTATTTATTTTTGAGACAGAGAGAGACACAGCATGAACGGGGGAGGGGCAGAGAGAGAGGGAGACACAGAATCGGAAGCAAGCTCCAGGCTCTGAGCCATCAGCCCAGAGCCCGAAGCGGGGCTCGAACTCGCAGACCGCGAGATCGTGACCTGAGCTGAAGTCGGGCGCTCAACCGACTGAGCCACCCAGGCGCCCCTTGACATTAATTTTTGATTCAAGTATGGAAATTAACAGCTACTAGATCTTAAACCATATGAGTCAAAGAAAACACCATTGTCACTCTGTGCAAAACTGGCAAATTCAGTGATTTCTGAAGATGTTGAATATTTTCAAAGTTCTTCTTGGCTTGTTCAGCCATAGATTAGAATGTTAAGGAGAAGATAGCAGCAGATTTAAGCCTTAATTATCTTTACTCAGAAAACTGTTTGAACTTAAAATATTATCCATATGGGTGTTAATCTTCCAAAATGAGGTATGGGACATTTAATAATATTATGACTGTCTCCTCAAACCATCAATATAGTTTGCAAGACTTTCATAGGACAGTGATAGAAATGCATAGGTTTCATTTAATTTAGTCCAATTAAACTAGCTAGCTTCCTCTGGTACAGAGCTCATTTTTCCAGAAACAGCTTTTTTCAACAGGGCACACCTACATACTTTTTAATTGTTTCACGGAAATGTACTCCTCTTGTTCTCTCTTGCTTATATAGGTTAATAAATGTTATAATGTTTCTAAAGTCATTACCAAGTCTTTATACAACTTTCTTGCTGTCTTTATTTCAAAGCTTTTGACAAAATCCTACTGTCTACTTCATAGTAAGTCCTATGGAAATCAAGAAAACACAAGCAACGTCATGCTTTACTCGTATCATTGTTGAGTTCTAGAGTTTATTTGGCATTTCAACTAAAAACGGAACTCTATCAACTGTAGTATAGATACAAATACAATACTGGAACCAACTCATATGTGGTGCCTCCCTATGCTGTGAATAAGTAAACTGTCTGCCTATGAAGATCTATGCAAAGACATCTGTCCTTTAAATGTTTGATAAAAGTAGAAACGCCTGGGTGTGGCTCAGGAGGTTAAGTGTCTGACTTGGGCCCAGGTCATGAGCTCACGGTTCCTGAGTTCAATTTAAATTTGAAATGTCTGATGAAAGTGCTACTAAAATTCTAAATAGTTTTAAGTCACTGATGGCTCAAAATTCTATTATCATATGAAAATAAAATAATATCCACACACTGTGGCAAAATCTTATACTTCTCTCATCATTTTCAAGTATCTTTCAAGTATCCACTATATTGAAAATTTGGCTTCACATATTAGAAAAATAAAGAGGCTAATAACATACCTATGGTTTTATATGCCCTCACCTTCCTCAACATGAACAGTTCAAACTTCAGAAACTGCAGCAGGCACTAGATAATTACTCAGGAATTTAGAGAGTTTTGCTAATGCATGTCTCAAACATTAAGAAAAAAAGTATCAAATGACAATCTTTTAAATTTATTTAATCTATGAGGAAATTTATAAAACCGTATTTTGTGGAGGTAAATCTTTACCCTTCTTTCCCCCAAAAAGTGCTGATCTTTAGTAATGACTCTTCTTTTTAGTCAAAGAGTTAAAACCATCTCTTTTACTCCCAAATGAGTGTCAGTCCTACTCAGAGGTGCCATGTTTTATTTAAAACACACTCTTTCTCAGTAACCACTTTGTTCTAATTGGCAAGGCAAAGCCAGGTCCCTAAAGCACATAGCTCGTTACATTCAGTTTGGATTACAAAAACACACGATGAAACAAACTGCATCGAAATGTACAAATTAACGGCACCGGAATATGGGACAGGGAGGTGGAATTAGATTGTAATATGGAACAAAACCCACAGGGAGGCCGAGGAACAAATCACTAGTGTCTCTATAAACTACACAAGGTTTCCAAATGAGCAAAAACATAGGCAGAGGACAGGCTTTTCCATAACTCAACCAAATTGCTAAATATGGATACAACAAAACAAGACTTTTTCTTTTCACTATTATGCACACGTTTGAGACAATGGGAATACCAAGAAGGTTTTAACAAATGAAACCTGCAGGATGCACTGTCTAAATATGAAACTCATCTTTGCTTTCACACTGACAACGTGCAAACAGCCCTGCAATTAAATCACACCTCCAAACATTTTTTAAAAAATCTTCTGAGAAGCTAAACACAGGAGACTAAATTAGAAACGGTGCTTCACTATGCAGCTTAGAGAGCAAGGTTAATGAGCTAAAAGTTATAAGAACAAGAAAAAGAAAGATGTTATAAAATGAAGATCCCACCACCAAAACAGAAAATGCAGTAGACAACTCACCTCCCTTCCCGCCACACATGCACACCTTTTCCCAAATTAGATACTCAGTGAAGCTTCCGGCACTGTTTCTCTGATCTTCCCTAGAGATTTAAAGACAAACTGCAACTGAACTAGAAGAGAACAGGAAAAGTGTATATACCCTTAACTTACACACAAATGCAAAACAATGCTACTGCTATATCTTCACAGGGTCTTTACAGTACAATCCCATGTAAACCTACTACCTTCACTCCTAACAAAATTTAACAGTGGGTGAAGCTTATAATTAAGTGTCTAAATACCTGTAATCAAATCTCAGTTCCTTGCTTTAAAATTTAAAGCACCTGGGTAGCTCAGTCAAGCATCCGACTTAGGCTCAAGTCATGATCTCACAGTTCGTGAGATCAAGCCCCACGTCAGGCTCTGTGCTGACAGCTCAGAGCCTGGAGCCTGCTTCAGATTCTGTGTCTCCTTCTCTCTCTGCCCCTCTCCCGCTCACTCTCTTTCTCTCTTGCAAAAATAAATTTTTTTTTTAAATTTTTTTTTCAACGTTTATTTATTTTTGGGACAGAGAGAGACAGAGCATGAACGGGGGAGGGGCAGAGAGAGAGGGAGACAGAATCGGAAACAGGCTCCAGGCTCTGAGCCATCAGCCCAAAGCCCGACGCGGGGCTCGAACTCACGGATCGCGAGATCATGACCTGGCTGAACTCGGACACCTAACCGACTGCGCCACCCAGGAGCCCCTCAAAAATAAATATTTTTAAAAATTTTTAAAGAAATTTAAAACAGACCTTTTGTAATAATTAAGAATGATAACATATAGGGGTGCCTGGGGGGCTCAGTCGGTTAAGTGTCCAACTCTTGGTTTCAGCTCAAGGTCATGATCTCACAGTTCATGAGTTTGAATCCCGCATCCGGGGATGTTAGCTGTTAGCACAAGAGCCTGCCTGGGATTCTGTCTTCCACTCTCTCTCAAAATAAATAAACTAAAACAAAACAAAACAAAACAAAACAAAACAAAACACCTGTTAACATACAGTGAGTTCTACATCACACACTAAGGACCAACTGAGCAGTGGGGCTTTTAAATGATAGAGAATTCCGTATTATTAAAAATCATATTTTAGTTACACATTAATGGCCTGCAAATAATGCCTAATCACTGTACCCACCATCCCTACTGTGGACTAAGGATTAAATGCTCGTGGGCTTTAGCCAGGAAGCATCAAAAAGCAACCTCATCATAACCCTGTCATTCAAGGCCAAAGAAACAGTGAGATCAAGAATTACTCTAAGTATCTGTAGCACAGAGGAGTCAAGATCACTGAAGCACAAACAGAGTTTCATGGTACTTTCCTGAGTCTATCTGATAGCTATCCATATCCCTGTCAGGCCTAAAAGGAAGCCCATAAACCTACCTGATCATTTAGTCTGCACAGACTACTGAGAACATGAAACACAGGAAATGTTAGCAGTTAACTTCTATACAGCTTTTTATGTCATCAACGGTTGTTGCCTTATTACACGAAGGTACCAACCACATCTAACCCAAGCGATCTCAGAACTAGGGATCTCCAAGCTTCTTTGATAGGGGTATACCATCAGTATAAAATTTGAGCACCCACCTTCTACGTGTGTGTGTGTGTGTGTGTATACACAATTATATATTCCTGCAGTGAACTGAATGATGTGACCCCTTCTCACATCCCTCACCAAAAAAAGTCTTGTGTGTGTATACACACACACGCACGCGCACCACACACACACTTTTATGTATTTTATAGTGGGGGCACTAAATCATGTGTGTGTGTGTGTGTGTGTGTGTGTGTGTGTGTGTGTGTGTACACACACACACATTCCCAAACCTGTAATCTTATTTGTTAAAAAGACCTTTGCAAATGTAATTAAGAATTTCAAAATAAAATCACCCTACATAAGCGGGGACACTAAATCCAAACAACGGAGACACACGAGAGAAGGCCATGTGAAGATGAAGGCAGACACTGGAGTACTGTGTATATAAGCTGCCAAGGAATGCCAAGAATTGCTGGCAGGCACCAGAAGCAAGGAGGCATGGAATGCATTTCCTCTCTGAGCCTCCAGAAGGAACCAAGTCTGATGGCTGACAACACCTTGATTTCAGACTTGTGGCCTCTAGAACTGTTGTTTTAAGCCACCCAGTTTATAGTGATTTGCTATGGCTGCCCTAGGAAACTAATACCAATAAAAATATGTACATTATAAAAATCAACAACATATATATGGGATGATAAAAGTATAGAAGTAGAAATTCTAACATTTCTTTATGCCTCAATGGATAATCCGATGCACCATTATGAAGAACACAGCTGTAGACCAACATGTGGACAGAAATAAAGCCAAACGAGGGCGCCTGGGTGGCTCAGTCGGCTTCGGGTCAGGTCATAATCTCACGGTCCATGAGTTGGAGAGCCCCACATCGGGCTCTGTGCTGACAGCTCAGAGCCTGGAGCCTGCTTCAGATCTATGCTCCCTTCCCTCACTCTCTCTGCCCCTCCCCAACTCACACTCTGTCTCTCTCTCTCTCTCTCTCTCTCTCAAAAAATGAATGTTTAAAAAATTTTTTTAAAAACAGAAAGAAAGCCAAACGGCAGAGCCAAACTATCTTAAAACCCCAATAACCATTAACTTTCTTTTATTTTTCCTAAAATACTGACACACCATGATGATTTTTGTACATTAGGCCTAAAAGCTACCTTTCCGCTACTTATAGCACTGAGAATTTTTTCATTACAAATGCAACAATTATTTTTGACATAATTTCCATGACAACATATCTTCAACACACTGCTTCACTTATCATGACTAGCATAATAATTAATCATACAATTTAAGAATGCTCACTAGTGAAGGGCACCTGCGTGGCTCAGTTGGTTGAGAGGCCGACTTCGACTCAGGTCATGATTTCACGGTTCGTGGGTTCGAGCCCCACGTCAGGCTCTGTGCTGACAGCTCAGAGCCTGGAGCCTGCTTCTGATTCTGTGTCTCCCTCTCTCTCTGCCCCTCCCCTGCTCGTGCTCTCTCTCTCTCTCTGTCTCTCTCTCTCTCTCACAAAAATAAACATTAAAAACAATTTTTTAATAAAAAAGTAAAAAGAAAAGAATGTTCACTAGTGAGACAGCAAACGGCTATCCACCAAGAGGCCAGAGAGTGCTGCCAGAGTTCAGCTTTGCTAATCAGTGTAAGGACCTGCTGCCCTGTGTCTTGCTTTCATTTGAGACCAAGGAAGCTATACCACAGAGAATATGGTTTCTAACACAGAAATAGTCAACACATTCAAACAAGTTTTTAAAAATAGAGAAAACATAAGGTTGCAACTGTGATATAAAGAGAGTAACTGAAAAGAATATGTCCATTAACAGGGGACTAGATCAATTGGGGCATGGTATAATGAAGGCGACCTATAATTTATCAACCAACTGGGACACTTTGAAGAGTACAAAGGGGTATCATTAGTTTCACTGTCATAAACACTTTAAACTCTATTTCATGTAAATCAGGATACTGATTATAATAATATTATAACAGTTAAAATGAACTAGAGCAACATGTATCAACATGATTGGTTTTTAAAATCATTATTAAAAAATATAAGTTGTAGAATGACTAGTGCAACATACCACTAGCCATTTACACATTTTTAAAACAGAATCATATATTGTTTATATAAATACCCACTCATAATAAAAAGTATAAATACAAAAATAACAATAGTGATTCTCTGTGTGATGAAAAAAGGATGACTGAGGTAGAAGAAAAACTAAGTTTAAAATACAATATAAAACAAACAAAAAGGACAAAAAAATGTCAGTATTTGTTAGTTCTGGTTTGGGTTATGGATGTTTATTATATTATTTTCTAACTTCAGACACTCACACCAGATACCCACCAATGGACACCTCCTGGTTGGGAAAATTCAGTGACCTAAATTGTCTCTTTTTAACCAGTGCATGACCTATGTGTTTGTTATACTTGAGAAATCTTTCTTTAAAAACTCAGTTTTTAAGAAATCAGAGCATTCAACAGTAAGTCAATTACAAAGACAGAACCACCCTATTCAAATGTTTCATTTTAAGAGCAGCAGCTGCATTTCTTCTGGGAAAGGTGATTTGAAAAATCAAGATATGACAAGCATACAAATTCTAGTATCTTGCCCCAACCCCACCATGCTATAAAAGGACTCACTGGAGAGGGTAGTTTGTTTTATACCATTTTAGCGATGGGTACAGAGTTCCCATAATTTCTAAAAGAAAACATGCATAACAAGAAGTGCTTAAATTTTTCAGATTTACTCTGTTCCTCTTACTGCAAATCCTCAAAATTCAGCTATAACCTACAGTTCTTCTTCCCTTCCAAAAGTGACTGGTATCAAGCCACTTATACTTTGAACTTCTAAAACAGAATGGAAGCAGAGAGGAGATTAGAGTGCAACTCCAAAAAGTAAGAATTGCAGGTTTATAAGGAAATGTTTTAATTTACTTGCCATGAAACAGCAATTTATTGCCCTGTTCTGGAAATAACCATGGAAAACAAGTCACTTTGAAGAGAAATGTTTGCATTTTGGCTTATCTACCCTTCCACCCTATACCTAGCACTGCTGTATCACTGAATTCAAATGTCAACCTTTAGATTTTCTTTGCTGCAACTACAGCCAATTTATGTTCCTCTCATTTCAGAAAGAAATTAACCACTTCCAGAATGTGTCAGACATAAGTAGAAATGCGCTTCACTTTTTAAAAATCTATATATTATTTACAATTAATAAAAGTCTGAACGTACAAACAAAATTAAAATTAAAATTCCCCCAATACGCCTACTCTGAGACTACCAAAATTAAACTTTTCGTGTACCTTCTTCCAGCTTTATCCCATGCAACCATAAAAATTATGTGTAGTTATGGGTATTTACCTAAAGAAAATTAAAATACTAATTCAAAAAGATATATGCAGCCCTATCTTTATTGCAGCATTATTTACAATACCCAAGATGTAGTAGCATCCTAAATGTCTGGCAATAGATGAATGGATAAGGAAGATATGGTATAAACACACAATGGAATATTACTCAGCCATAAAAAACAAACAAACAAACAAACAAACAAAACAAAACAAAAAAAACAAGATCTTGGAGCACCTGGGTGGCTCAGTCAGTTAAGCATCCAACCTCGGCTCAGGTCATGATCTCACGGTTCGTGGGTTCGAGCCCCGCATCCGGCTCTGTGCTGACAGCTCAGAGCCTGGAGCCTGCTTCAGATTCTGTGTCTCCTTTTCTCTCTTCCCCTCCCCCACTCATACTCTCTTTCTCTCTCAAAAATAAATCAACACTAAAAAAAAAAGGAATAAGATCTTGCCATCTGTGAAACATGGGTAGATCTAGAAGGTAAGTTGCTAAATGAAATAAGACAGTGGCAAGGGCCACCATTCTGACTGAGCAACCCTAGTGAAAGAAGCCGAAGAAGTAGCATAGGATGTCCCCATTTTCCCTCCCCCTTCCTTTCTCTGGTTGACTTCCCAAACCCTCTATACGCCAGTCCTGGTCCCACCATGTCCCAGAAATAAGAAGAGGAGAACGCTGCACAAGAGACTGGTGACGAGAAGCAGGACACACAGGAGAAAGGAGGTATTCTCCCTGAGAGAGGAAAGCAGGCAAAGCTAAAGGCCAAATAATCCCATAAGACAAAAGCCAGATGGCTCCAACTTCATGGAGAGACTCCAGAAAGGGCAAAAGTACTCTGACTCAAGAGACCACAACATGGCCAAAGACAAGAGGAAGAATAAGCAGTTGCCAAGTGCAGGACCAGACAAGAACCTGGTGACTGGTAATCACATTCCCACCCCACAGGATTTGCCCCAGAGAAAGTCCTCACTCATCACCAGCAAGCTTGTAGGGTAACCTCAGCTCCCCTTCTCTCTTCTTCCTCACCCACTGAACTTTTAATATATCATAGGCTGGAGTGGAATGAGTGCCTGGTTAGATCTCAACTTGCGAGCCAGAAATGACCCTAATTCCCATAGGAGCTGCTGAGAAGATGATGTGGGTTGAAAGGGGGCTCTGAGTTCATTTCTTTGGTTAAATTGAGATTTTCACACCCTCACTGAGCCCAAGCAAGGGCCAGAAATGAGAGACTAGGATTGCATAATGCTGTAAATTCTCTTTTTTCTCTGTATGAGAACCTGGGAAGATGTGATTTCTCCTTTTGGAAGAGAATATTCCAAAACTGGTTAGGCTAAGCCTTGAGAATAATATGGTAGGTTTACATCTGGAGGCCAACCTGACAATGCTGGGAAAGGCAGACTGAATAATATCTGTTTTCTATGCTTCTACATGTTTTGTTTTTGTTTTTTTTCCTCTTAGGCTGCTATTGCTTCATATTTCCATTATGGCAGGTTTAGAGAATCCTCAAAAAGAAAAACTTGCTTGCCTAAAACTACAATGCCCACCTAACCTCCCTTACGGAGTGTCTCTTACACTTTTCCCTGCATCATTTACATGAAACGGGCACTTTCTTTCTCTTCTAGCATGTGCTTTTGAAAGTATCATGGGACAGTGGAAAGAGCACTAGGTGTAGAGTCAAGATATCTGGGTTCCAGCTGCACTGCATCTTCGCAAAACTGATGTGTAACCTTGGTAAAGTCATTTAACCTCTATGGGTTTCTATTTCCTCATTTGTAAAAGAGTTGAATATAGATAAGACTGATTCTAATTTCAAAATTGTATAACTGCCAGCTGAAAAAAAACAAACCAACCATGCCATTCATGGTAAAACTAAGTGAGGAAAGCCTGTGGGTGAGCCTACAGATGGGAGCCATATGAAGACTAAATGGGGAGAGAAAAAGTTGAGACTTGGGGGCTATATATTGGAGCAAGAGGGCCTCATAAATATCATGGTTTTCAGCATCAAGGAAAAAGTTCTAAGAAGCTAGCTTCTAGAAGCATCTTGCCCTTGCCCACTTTCCTGGCCTTTACTGCTAAAAAGTTGCTCTGGCAGCCAACCTGTGGGCCTGAGGACACATGCTTAGTCACACACGTGTGGTGGAGTCCCACATTTCAGATGTAATCAGATGCCAGGTGTATTGTTAAGGAGATCAGAAGAAACGGGACACATTGAGCAAGCCTCTGGGCTTTGGTATTATGGCAGGGCTGGAGCAGCAGGTCCCTAGGAGATGATTCACCTTGGAAGAAGGGGAGGGGGGTCAGGTGGTCCGGGAGAGAGAAAGGGAACATTGAGAAATCTCTGCCTTCCTAGAGCTCAGTAACTTGACTCCTTGACTCCTATGGGATGAGGAGAAGCAGCAATGTGAATTCATGAACAAGTGGAAAAGAGGGGTGCATCACTAGTCTGGCCTAAATCCTACTGCTAATTAGGATGGCAGGAGTGAGAACTAACCATTCAAGAGGGTAAGATTTGTAATCCTCTCTCGTCCTCTCACCTCACAAATTCAGATACATCAAACATTGGGCCGGATGAGAATGACCATGAACCTATTGATACATGTGTGGGGTGACAGCGGGTGTGTATGCTTCTTCCTGACTGGCCATTCACTTTTCAAGCTATCAGATTGGATAGGAGAAAGCTGGTGAAGAAGGAATAGAGAGCAGGATCCCTGGATTCCCTGGGCCCCAGACTCCTTGACTGTCACTTGTATATAATTTTTGTGTTTCTTGCTCCGTTTCCTCATGCTGTCTTCCTTAGTATAAAGTCTGTGTGGGAAGGGGAAAACGCAAAACATCCGTGTATAGTTTCCTCAACTGTCCCAGCCATAAACATAAACATGTCATGTTATTATATAAATATATACGTAATTTTGTGTGTTTTCTTCAAAAAAAATCATCAGTAAAAGACAAAACACTATGATTTCACTTATATGTGGAATCTAAAGAGCGAAACAAATGAACAAAAAAGCAGAAACAGAGCCATATATACAGACAACAAACTGGTGGTTGCCAGAAGGAAAAGCAGGGGTATGGACAAAATGAGCGAAGGAAAGTGGGAGGTATAGGCTTCCAGGTACAGAATAAGTTATGAAGGTGAAAAGTACAGCACAGGAAATACAGTCAGTGATACAGTAATAGTGTCGTATGGTGACAAATGGTAGCTACACTTGTGGTGAGCAGAGCTTAACATACAGACTTGCTGAATCACTGTGTTGCACACCTGAAACTAATGTAACATCAGTGTCAACTATACTTCAGTAAAAATAAATTATATGTAGTCTAATTAAAAACAGAATACTACATATACTGCTTTGTAGTCTTCTCAATCGGCATTTAATTAATGTCCCTGTTATTTTTGAAAGGGAAAACAAAAATCCCAAACTAATGGCATGTTAAGAGTATAAATTAGGTAACTGTATTATTCAATAATAATTTTTGATTTAGGTAGAAAATTTGACAGCAACGAACAAGCCTGATAATTTCCAAATTGGATACAAAGTAAGCAACAATGAGGAAAATGAAATCCTGCTTGAATACTTAGGCTATTTCAATCACTTAAAGCCTCCCCAAAGTCCATTTTGAATTTAAAACAGTAACTATATGACAAAATCAAGAAATAATAAAAGTGAAAATGAAAGTACTGTACAGAACAGTTTTCTCCCAGCCGACAAAACCTGTAACAAAAATATATTAATTATAACAATATTTTCTCCAAAGTTAAGTATCATAAACTGGCGTCTAAGATTACTCATTTGAATAGGTACCTGAAAACTGACTCCCACAAAATAAAGTACGCACCTAGCTCCAGAGTCATATTAAACTATGCTTCTTAGGGGCACCTGGGTGGCTCAGTCGGTTGAGCGTCCGACTTTGGCTCAGGTCATGATCTCACGGTTCGTGAGTTCGAGCCCCGCGTCGGGCTCTGTGCTGACAGCTCAGAGCCTGGAGCCTGCTTCGGATTCTGTGTCTCCCTCTCTCTCTGCCCCTCCCCTGTTCATGCTCCGTCTCTCTCTGTCTCAAAAATAAATAAAACATTAAAAAATAAATAAATAAATAAACTATGCTTCTGATATGACAGGTATTATTTTATTCATTGCAATATTCTTTATCAGTATCGAGGCACAGTACAAGTAACCATGAAACAAAAATAAACTTAGCTTAACTATCTTCCCACTAAGAAATACACGTATGTGAAAAGTCACACCGAAATGAATTTTCAAAAACTTAACTTCACCATTAGCTTATAATTTAAGAAATGTTTTATCTATAATTTTAATTCATCTTCAACTGACAAGACATCCCTTATGCGTTAGTTCTTCTATTCTTGTCCCTTTCTGTAAATTGACATAGTAATACATTAAAACTATTCTTTTGGGTGGCTCAGTCAGTTAAGGTCCAACTCTTGGTTTCTGCTTGGGTCATGACCTCACAGTTCATGAGATGGAGCCCCACATCGGGCTCTGCACTGACTGTGTGGAGCCTCCATGGGATTCTCTGTCTCTTCCCCCCTCTCCCCCACTTGCACGCATGCACTCTCTCTCAAAATAAACTTTTTACAAAGTATTCTTTTTACTTTCTTATTATAGTTGACACACAATGTTACATTAGTTTCAGGTATAAGCCTCAGTGATTAGACAAGTTATACCTATACTCATCATAAATGTAGCTACAAACTGTCACCATACAATGCTATGGTAATATCACTAACTACATTCCCTATGGTGTACCTTTCATCCTTGTGACTTACTCATTACATACCTGGAAGCCTGTACCTCCCACTCCCCTTTATTCATTTTACCTATATCCCTACCCTCTCCCCTCTGACAATCACCAGTTTGTTCTCTGTATTTGAGTTTGTTTCTGCTTTTTATTAAAAGTATTACTTTTTGAGGGCGCCTGGGTGACTCAGTTGGTTAAGCATCCGACTTCAGCTCAGGTCATGCTCTTACAGCTTGAGTCGAGCCCGACGTTTAGGCTCTGTGCTGACAGCTCAGAGCCTGGAGCCTGCTTTGGATTCTGTGTCTCCCTCTCTCTCTGTCCTTCCCCTGCTCACACTGTCACTCTCTGTCTCTCAAAAAATGTATAAATGTTAAAAAAAAAAAAATTGGGGGGGGGGGCCCCTCCTGGGTGGCTCAGTCAGTTGAGCCACCGACTTTGGCTCAGGTCATGATCTTATGGTTTGTGACTTTGAGCCCCGCGTCGGGCTCTGTGCTGACAGCTCAGAGCCTAGAGCCTGCTTCTGATGCTGTGTCTCCCTCTCTCTCTCTCTGCCCCTGCCCCACTCATGTTCTGTCTCTCTCTCAGAAATAAACATTAAAAAAATTTTTTTTAATCTTTTTAATAGAAAAATGTAAAAAAATTCTGCCTTCCCCACTTGTGGCCATCCTGCTTCTTTTCTCACCCATACTTTTATTTAGCAAAAACATTCTGTGAAAAGCATTGCTAATATGGTAATACAAGAGGTCTTTGTGAATGAGGTACCAAATGTCCCAAAATATCAAAGGCCAGTTAGTATCCAACTCACAAATTCATAAACTGAGTTTGCACTCAAACAGAAAATAAATGATACCATAACCAAAGGTCATTTTTACCTTTGTAAGAGGCACCCTTTAGGTGCTATGCTTGACTTTTCATATATATTTTAACCTAGGAGCAATCAGGTTAGTTCATGCTTACATACAGAAAATCATGTAATTCAAACTATTCAAGAGCTCAGAGTAGACAAAGGTCACAAAAAAAATCAACTGGTTAATGTTTTGCCTAAAGACAGAAAAGAAATATGTACTATTTTCCAAAGAAAATGGGATCTCAAATAATTCAATGACTTTCTAGTGAATTTCTGCAATTCAGTGATTTTTAAACCACAGTGGTTTTTAAATCATAACCCTGGTAATATATATTTACATCACAACCTATTACGCGCTATTTTCATTTACATATGTAACTCAAACAAAGGTTTCACAAAACAATACTTGCCCTTAATATTTGTGATGCACTGATTATTTCCTATTCTTGTCAATTTTTTTTTAACGTTTATTTTTGAGACAGAGAGAGACAGAGCATGAACGGGGGAGGGTCAGAGAGAGGGAGACACAGAATCCGAAGCAGGCTCCAGGCTCTGAGCTGTCAGCACAGAGCCCGACGTGGGGCTCAAACTCACGGACCGCGAGATCATGACCCGAGCTGAAGTCGGCCGCCCAATCGACTGAGCCACCCAGGCGCCCCTCTAGGCAATTTTTTAAATGCAGTCATGACCCACTGAATTGATTTCTCTAACCACAAATGAATCACAACACCAGTTTTGAAAAAGTGCATTAGTGGGGCGCCTGGGTGGCTCAGTCGGTTAAGCGTCCGACTTCGGCTCAGGTCATGATCTTGCGGTCCGTGAGTTCAAGCCCCGCGTCGGGCTCTGTGCTGACAGCTCAGAGCCTGGAGCCTGTTTCAGATTCTGTGTCTCCCTCTCTCTCTCTGACCCTCCCCCATTCACATTCTGTCTCTCTCTGTCTCAAAAATAAACGTTAAAAAAAAAATTAAAAAAAAAAAAAGAACAGAAAAAGTGCATTAGAAAGTACTGTTTCAACCAGTAAGTGTTTATTCACCATAACGTAACTACAAATACCATATCATGAAATTTTGTGGCTATTATAGAAATTACATTTACCGATTTTTTTGGTACAAACAACAATATAAAAATGTTTACTAAAAGGACAGTATGAAAGAATATTTTAGAATATCATCAAGGGGATAGAAAAGCCAAAATTAGACCAAAAAACATGCTCAATAGTTATATAAATTAGAAAGATCTGTGTGGCAAGATCAATTGATAACAAGTTCAAGGGTGCTTAAATACCACCCTTTTCAATAGTTTAGACATTCTTTCCATAACTTCAAATAAACTGAAAATCTGTTAAATAAATCTTTTTTTAGAGATAATACAAAAATAACTAACACACAACTGGAAGGATAATATATCAACTCAAAGGTGGGAGAATTCCTTATCCAAACTGCAGATGTCTCTGGTTTCTGCTCACAGAACAGTCTTAGTCTTAAAAGAGAGATATATTCACATTTTCAAACAAATATTCAAAATTGTGATTTGAAGAAAAAAAAATAACACATAAAAGGGGATTGACAATAAAGTAGGAAAACAACAAATACTTACGGGAATGGAAAAAATATACTATGATAAAATTAACTTCTCCTGTTTTGTTTTTTTTTTTTAAAGACTATAAATAATAACCTCAGGTAAAGAGAACCCAGGAGAGTGTTTCCAATCCACGGTACCTCAAATCATAACACTACAGTCAATCATTTCTTAGTGCCTTCCCAGAATATTTCCTTTAAATACCATAGTGATTCTGGCACAAGAAAATCTTGGGATGATAAGGGTCTTCAGGTCAAAGGCACTTTAAGGCTAACAAAGTAGCATACTGCACATTTTGGGGGCTGGGGGTGACTCCAAATGGCCTAAAATGATTTCAGCCATGCCAAACCAGGAATCTAGATGTCAAAAAATAAAAATAAAAACCGTATCTTCCCATTTCAAAGAGACGAATTTTGGTTAAGCTGCAAGCTTGTTAAGAACAGCAAATCCAGCCAGCTTGGATATACATTTCTTATTCTAACAATATGGAGAAACACTATTATTTGCATATAATTTACCTGCAAAATTAACAATTCAATGGTTTTTTAGTAACTCTGACTTTGCATACACTCATGTTCTTTCCCTCAAACAGCCCAGGAGTCTTTTATAAAAAAAAAAAGGGGGGGGGGGGTTGGGGGATCTGAAGCAGTAGTAGTTACTAGGGCAAGTGCTCACCATTTGGCAGAATATTTCAATGGAAGCAAACAGTCATCAAAGTGAGCTTTAAACCGGCACCCACAGTTCCTAACATGGTAATCTATTTCAACAAGATTTTAAACATGTTTTTACTCACTTCAATTTTACGTAAACAAGTTCCAACAAACTCACTCACTTTTCCACCACATAGATTTATTTTGAAAAGCAAAATAAATGTGTCCCTAATGGGACACAACAGCTGTTTTTAAAGTAATTTTTCCATCTTTTAAAAGTACATTGTATATTTCATGGTATACTTTAAAAGAGTATTGAAAAATCACAGTGGCTTTGACCAAAATAATCTTCTTGTTCTATACATCTCATGCCTCTACACTCTACTTTCATTCAGGAATGAAATCCACAAATATATTGTAAAGTTCAGTGACTTTTTTCCTGTACTTCAAAAAGAACACCAAATGCTACTTCCACAAGCAGTGTGTTACTAATCATTCCTTTCAAATGATGTCGAATGACATTGAAGACATTAATAATATGGGGATAAAGAAGGAAAAAGATTATTTTCTTTACGCACTTGAAAATACCCTTAATATTTTTAAAAGCAAAAATGACAAAGCTGTATAAAGAGTAAATGTACACAAATCACCAGAGAGACAATAAACAATTATAACCATAAAAAATAAAACTGTAACAAGTACAAAGAAATGCAAAGACCATAGGTGATAATTTCTAAAATTGTATATTTAGTTAGGGACAAGAGACAGTTCTTGATTTGACATGAGCCCTTTCTCCCAAAGCCACTCTTTACTGAATTGTAAGGGGAAGCTAGCAATATATGGAGACAGTCATCAATCTAATATACATTCTGTCTCATTGCTACTTTCATCTTTACCATAAAATTTAAACTCTCACCAATGAGGAAGTAGTTCTTCATATCTGTAATTGTAGACATGTAAGTAAAAAGAGCAGAATACATTCACTTAATGGCAGAGATACTATTAAAAGTTGGATAAAAACCAAACTTACCAATATTTTTTTTTTCTTTTAAAGACCTAAAGTATTTGACAAATTCCAAACTTTTAACAGATATAAAGTACCTTCCCCAACCCTGGGCCCTGCAACTCCCTGCCACCAATCCCCTAGCTTAGGCATAAATGTAAACGACTAAAGTCTAAATAGCATAATGAATAGAAGGTGAAAACTGACAAAAATTCTCTCCTTGGCCAATCTCTAGCAGGCTCATCTGAGCCCTCTGCTCAACTAGAACTCAATCTCAGCTTATAAAAACTACAGACTCCATCCCCTCCCCAAACATTAAAATATTTAAACAAACACTAACACAGTTTCTAATCAAGACCCCATCCCTAGGATGACCCCAGTCCCTCTTAAAGTGCCTGCCTAAGAAAGCTCAAGGCTGCCTAAAGAATTTAAGGTTTTATTAGCTGTAACACCTGACTACAGGCCTCTGAACATCCTATCTTAGACCATTTACTGAAAAGAGTTTTTTACAACTGTAAATTCTTCCTCTGTCCCTTTGGAGATGCGTATGCATCTCCTACATCTCAGGAATCCCTGTCAAGCACATGAAAAACATTTCTTTAAAATGTAAACATTAGAAAGGATAGGGCCTCAGTCTCTCAATCTCAGTAGGAGGGCAGGATCCTAACTTCCAGACAGTCTGCTAATAGATACAACCAACCCAGTCATCATTTACACCGACAAGCCCTTTTTGATTTTTCACTTCCTGGACTACTAAGCCAAGTGAGCAACCCCTCCTTATTCCCTCATTCTCCATTTAAAATGCCAGTCACTTCTGCATGAATAAAAGTTGTGTTCAAACTGAACTCTTCCTTATTGCTATATATTACTGTTCAAAGTCTGTCCTTAGCACTTTAACTAGCGTCCAGCTTTATCTACGACAGAATGAGTAGAAAAGGAAAGTTAAACATCTCTCAGTTAGTAAAGACTCAGGTATTTTATTAAGATCATCAGATATGAAATTCTTTAAAAAAATGAAGGTTTAAGTTCATGAAGGAGTCATAATTTAAGGAGTCAACCAAATAGCATTTGGGGGCTGGAAAAGGACCTTGGCAAACATCAAGTCCCAAGCCCTTCATGTTAAAAATGACAACTCTAAGGTCTAAAGAGATTAAGTGATTTACCCAAAGTGATTTCAATAAGGGACGGTATTAGAAAGGGCTAATTCGGCATGATTTTCTTCCTGACTCCAACATGAAAATATCCTTTCTCTTATATGCTCACTGGCAAAAGCAGAATTTCAAGTCAAGATCAGAGATGAACATGTATTACCCTACAACAACACAAGATTTTACAGTTCCACTATACATCAACAACTGTAAACTATGGAAAGATTGGTGCAAGTACACAGATGATTTCATTTCACTCAGGGAAGGCTATTTTAATAATCCTAACAAATATATGAAGCATCTTGGTAAGGAGAATCTGCTTTCACACACCAGCAAAGAAAACAAAACCCCATGCATAAACACAAAAGGAGGCCAAATAATTTAGATCATCTTAAAAACAATCAAAAAAGAAAAATAAAAATAAATTAAAAACCTTTTTTCTGCACTTACCAGCAAAGCATTTGGAACAGAGGTTCATAGTCTTGCTGGACCTGGGGCAAAAAAAAAAGAAAGAAAAGAAAGAAGAGCTAAAAATTCAGTATTACTCTAATGAAAACATAAAGATGTTTGAAATGTAAGCAAGAATCCCCTGGCCAGACAACTGAACTAATAAACTAATAAACTAATAAACTAACCAACCACCCTCTCCCACAAGGAGACAAAACAAACAAAACAACAAAAACAAAATATGATACTTTATTATCAGTGAGTTAACCAATGCTTTGTTTTTTGTGATTAGCAAAACTCAGAAATTAAGTAGCAGCAAGTTCAGAATTACTCTAACATGCCCAGATAACGACACAGGAGTCAATTTGTCCCACAAGATTACCACTTTCCGCCTGTTCACACTGGAACATATACCACAAAATTATCACTACAGACAACGAAACTTTTGTCTCTAAAGGAGTAAAACTGTCTCCCCAGATATATACTTATTTATCTCCATAACATTACTTAAAATTTTATGTTCTCTTCTTTCCTTTCATTCTAGTCCTATTTCAGATCCTGGTCACATTATGACCCTGTAGTTTAAAATTCTTTCTTCAGATGTTACCAATCAAATTATTTTTCATGTCCTTTCATCTGTTAATAATGGCTACAACTCACTGAACACTAACTCTGATGGACACTAAACACATTATCTTATTAATAAACCCAATATCTGTGAGATAGGTATTACCATATTGCTTGCTTCTAAAAATGCACTTTAAAAAAATCACATTAAAATGTCTAGAATCAGGAAACATCATATGATTGGCTACAGATGATGACTAAATTAATGAAATATTCCTACCACCTCCTCCATGGTGTTATTAAATTGAGGGATCTTAGGAAATCAAGGACAGTCTCATCTCCATTTGACCAGCTAGCATTTGCCCAAGGTCACAGAATTAGGAAACGGCAGAGAAAATAAATGACCTTGGGCCTGAGCCAATGCCAAAGGCCATCCTTTGTTCACAGCATAACACAGCACCTGGTACCACACAGCATCCCAGGCACAACAGGGCGGGCAATCAATAACTTGTCTATGAAGTTCTTCTCATCGCTGTTTCCCTTCCTGATTCTCTCCCAAGTGCACTCATTCCTACAGCCATCTTCCAAAAACCTCCTACAATACTCTGTTGGATATAAGCGGACCTATTTACAGCCTCATTCCCCAGCAACACCCCTCCCAAAATCTTAGTCTTTGCCCAGAGCTGCTCCTACACAGAATAAGCCAACTTTCTTCTGCCCTTCCTAGTAAAGTTCATAATTAATGAAAGCCTCCCTCAGGAAGTATTCCCTGATGGCTATGAAAGTTTCCCTCTATACTGGAACCCAAGACCTAAAGGTAAGCAACTGTCACAGGGTGACAAAATTGGGGTGGGGGTGGGGGAGTCACTGCTTCTATTTCCCAAAAGAGATGCTACGTCAACTGGAGGATCTTTCTTTAGAATTCTGCTTAATATAAAGACATCAAAGGCAGTAAGGAAATCTTAACTATCACTAAATGAATAAAAATGAACAAAGAGATGAAAAGATGTTATTAAGAGTGGAATCTAACATTTATTATATTACCTACATGTGGTAAGCATACCAGATGCCTTCAACCCACTTTACCAAACGAGGAAAGGGAGCCTTCCAGAGGGTATATAACTTGCCAAAGGTTACAGAACAAGTGGATGACCCTGGTCTGCCTAACTCCAAAGCCTGTGTTCTTTTCACCCAAATTAAGGCCTCTGCCCCCAATACAGAAGCAGAAGAATACAAATAATTCCCAAGTCAGCACTCTGGTCTTTTGGGAAAATGGTCCCATGAGTAAAGACTGAATGTATGGTAATCGAGTCAGCTCCCTGAGAAAGCAGAACCTTCCAACAGGATAAAGCCCAATCCCTGACTTCCCCTCCAAATATACATACACATGTATGTGCAGGGAAGCAACCCTGACTGACAGTTATTTCAGTTCCAACTGAAAGAGAACTGAGGATGAAAGAATATCTTTGTTACCAGAAATTCCCCCCAGGAAAGCAGGGCTCTTCCAGATATGGTCACTATCTTTGTCCATGCAGCAGCACTGAAAGCAAGAGGTAATTTATCACTTCTGCTGCCCCCCACATCCAGCAGGTATCATGGAACGCCTGCAAAGAACCACTGAGGGCAGCTCGGCACCAAGTGCGCAGTGTTACCATTTGTGTTTCACAAAACTGGTTAAGGAAAAAAATGGCAAAATAGCATTTTTCTCTGCATCCCCTATTCTTTCCAGAGAATTTATTTAAAATACCCACCATACCTAAATTTTACTTAAATGACATTCATCCCACTTTCTGAATAGGAATTTTCCAGCAACATGCTTATCAATGAGGTTGTGAAAGACATAATACAGCCACTGATATTATTAATCAAAACGGAGATGCCTGAAATCTAAAATAAGCCAACCTTTGGCTATAGAAATAATGGCCACTGGTAATGCCAACTTGGATCACACAGGTCAGCAAAACAGAACTTGAAAGAACTGGCAGAGGCTTCTGAGAACTTTTCTCCTTTCTCATGTTCGACATGTGAAACTTGAAGCTAACCATAGGCATACGACTACCGACTGCCCGTGGAAAAGCAGTGTGATCAACTTGCAGTCTTGGGACAGACAACAGAGTTTCTCTATGTGACAGCAAACATGAAAGGTAAACGGGATTCTCTTATGTCCCACTGCTCCAAAGAAACAGCTCTTATTGAGATCTCCAAAGGCTACCATGTTTCTAAAACCAAGGATTAGTGGCTTGAATAATGGCCATCCAAAGATAACAAATCCTAATCCCTGGAATTTATTTTATCTGGAAAAAAGGTCTTTGCAGACAACTTAAAGATTTTGAGTTTACCCTGTATTATTCAGGTGGGCCCTAAATGATATAACAAGCACTTCTGAGAAAGGGTAAAGGAGTCTGGAGAGACACACAGAGGAGAAAATGATATAAAGATTAGGTAGAGCTGTAGGAACGTGGCCACAAACCTAGGAATACTGGGACAGCTAACAGAAGCTGGAAAAGGGAAGGAATGGATTCTTCCCTAGGGCCCCACAGAGAGAAGGCAGCTCTGCCAGATTTTGGACTTCCAGCTTCCAGAACTTTAAGAGAATAAATCTCTATTGTTGTTTTTTAAGTTTATTTATTGTTTGACAGACAGAGTGGGGGAAGAGCAAAGCGAGAGGAGAGAGAGAATCTCAAGCAGGCTCAGTGCCATCAGTAGCAAGAAGCCCAACACCAGGCTCAAACTCACAACCTCAAGATCATGACCTGAGCCAAAATCGAGTCTCAGATGCTTAACCGAGAGAGCCACCCAGGTTCCCCTAAGTCTCTGTTGTTTTAAGTCATCCAGTTTGTGTTAATTTGTTATGGCAGTCTCACAAAACAAATACACAGTTAGGTCTCTGATCATCTCAATGCCTCCCACTCAACAGCATTCATCCAGATCCATCCCTCTTGAAACTCTCTTTACTTTTGCCTTCTTGTTGCTTGGATCCTAGATCAAATTTACCCCCCCCCCCCAACCTAGTTTTCCTCACCTAACTGCTCTCTTTTAGCCACCTTTGCTGGCTCCTCCTCCAATGTCAAGACCTTTACCTGGAGGTCCCAGGACTCAGTCCCTGTTACCTCCACTTCTCCCATGGCTTTAAATATTGTATCTAAACAATAGACTCACAAATAAATGTTCACACTCATCCCAAACCTCTTCACCTTGCTCCAAACTCATGTTTTAAAATGCCTATTGGGGCGCCTGGGTGGCGCAGTCAGTAAAGCATCCGACTTCAGCCAGGTCACGATCTCGCGGTCTGTGAGTTCGAGCCCCGCGTCAGGCTCTGGGCTGATGGCTCAGAGCCTGGAGCCTGTTTCCAATTCTGTGTCTCCCTCTCTCTCTGCCCCTCCCCTGTTCATGCTCTGTCTCTCTCTGTCCCAAAAATAAATAAACGTTGAAAAAAAAAAAAAAGAAAAGAAAAGAAAAGAAAAGAAAAAAATAAAAAAATAAAATGCCTATTTGATATCTCAAAATGCAGCTCAGAGTCAACATTTCAAACTAGAACTTTCAATACTCCCAAACTTGCCTGATGCATTTTATCCACTTTTATGAATAACAACACCTTCTTTCCAGTTGCTCAAGTCAAAATTCTAGAAACCAACTTTGATTTCCGTCTTTCCTGTAGTCTCTCATACACAGTACTCAGCAAGATCCACTGGGTCTATTTCCAAACAGACCTCAAATTTATCTACCCTCTCCTTTGTCAATGCTTCCACTCTGGCAACCATTACCTCATACCTGGGTCATTGTAAATGACTTTTTAGTGGTCTCTCCATTCCCACTCTTGATTTCTTAAAATGATTTTGCAATGAGTAATCTTTTAAAAGCAAATTAGATCATGCTATTTCTTGCTTAATGCCATCCAACAATTTCCTACTGCATTTAATACAAAATTCAAACATCTTACCAAAACCATTTAGTTCCCTCATGGTCTTGCTCTGCCTACCTCCCCTCTTTATTTCTCACCATTTTGCAACCCTCACTTACCACATTCCAACCACACTGGCCTTTTTTCCTGTTCCTAGAATGTGCTGTAGAGCTCTTGCCCATGCTGTTTCTTCTACCCTCAAATCACAGTAAGACTAGCTCTTTCTTGTCACTCAGGTCCTGGTTCAAACCTCCTCAGGCTTCACCTGACCACCAATTTAAATCAGTCCCTCTTCCTGTTTTCTTTTAACAAATGACCCTCTTGGTCACTCCTGCCTAGTACTTAATAGGTACCCAATATTTGTTAAATGAAGAAATGAATCCCCCTTCCTGAAGGCATGACACATGAAACCCTAAGTAGATTTAAAAAATGTATTTTGTAAAGGTCATTCAACACTATCTAGAAGAAAGGGCACCCACAATTCCTGTAGCTGTCTGCCTGTCATTTCTCAGGAGCTCTGTCATACTGTATTACCTACAACTGGGAGATAATGCCACCCTATGTACCTGGCCATGATTTGTCACTCAGGAGATAACAGGTGGCAGACACTTTCAGAAGTTTCTTTCCAATGAAATGGAGTTGGAGAGAAACCAGCTTAAATTTTTCTCTCCTTTCAATAAATGTTTAATATTTTCTAGTTTTGAAAATACATGACCCTTGTACAGAGTTTAGAAAAAGAACATAAACATTTAAGTGAAAATTAAAGATCAATGATAATCCAATCCCCCAAAATGAGCATTGTTAACATTATGAAATAACTCCTTCTTATCCTATGGATATACATAATTAAGAACAGTGTTGGGGCGCTGGGTGGCGCAGTCGGTTAAGCGTCCGACTTCAGCCAGGTCACGATCTCGCGGTCTGTGAGTTCGAGCCCCGCGTCGGGCTCTGGGCTGATGGCTCAGAGCCTGGAGCCTGTTTCCGATTCTGTGTCTCCCTCTCTCTCTGCCCCTCCCCCGTTCATGCTCTGTCTCTCTCTGTCCCAAAAATAAACGTTGAAAAAAAAATTAAAAAAAAAAAAAAAAAAAGAACAGTGTTGGTAAAATTGTATGGTACGTTCATAGGCGTGCATTTTATTAGGTGTTATAACACATACACGTTACATATTGTCTTTTGCATAGATCACATATTTCACTTTTAAAAGTGTTATAAAAATATGTAAATTTCATTTTCATTTTGTATTTATGTTTACTATTTCCCATGTCATTACGTATTCTTGAAAAACATGCTTGTTGGGGGCGCCTGGAAGGGTGGCTCAGTTAGCTGGGCATCCAACTTCAGCTCTGGTCATGATCTCCCAGTTCGTGGGCTCCAGCCCCATGTCGGGCTCTGTGCTGACAGCTCAAAGCCTAGAGCCTGCTTCAGATTCTGTCTCCCCCTCTCTCTCTCTAACCCTCTCCCACTCATGCTCTCTCACTCACTCTCAAAAATAAATATTAAATATTAAAAAAAAAAACAAACACCATGTTTGTTGCTCTGTAATAGTCCAGTACATACTAATCCTATAATTTATTTAGTCATTCGCTTAGTTTTTGGATGTTCAGTCTTTGCCCAGATTTTTTGTTATAAATATTCCTATAATGAGCATTTGGGGATATAAATCTTTGGTCATAAATCTTTCATTAAAATTGATTCTGAGGAGAATTGCTAGATGAAAAAGTATGGTTTTTGTAAGTATTGCCAAATTCCTTACCAGGTAAGTTCTACCAATTTACACTGTCCTCAAAAGGATCTGAAAGTACTTTTTTCAATACAGTTTCACCAGCATTAAGTATTATTACTTTAAAATCTTTGCTTGATGGGAGAAATGGTTATCTTAATCTGTTTTCTTCCAAAATAAAAAATTTTCCAATTTTGAAGGATATCAATTTCTTAATGAAGAATCAAATAACTTCTAATTAATTCATCATGGGGAATTAAAACAACATTACTAATTTTTGAAAATCCTAGAAACATTTTGTATTTTCTTGATCTCCATATAACACTATTGTATCTCCCTACCCCGGAAACATATACATGCCAGGTCCTCCCCCACTAAATATTTTAATATAAATGCAGAGCGGTGCCTGGGTGGCTCAGTCGGTTAAGCAGCCAACTCTTGGTTTTGGTTCAGGTCATGATCTCACAGTTTTGTGAGTTCAAGCCCCGAGTAGGGGTCTGCACTGACAGCATGGAGCCTGGTTGGGACTCTCTCCCTCTCCCTCCCTTTCTGCCCCTCCCACCTGCACAGTCTCTCCCTCCCTCCCTCCCTCTCTCTCTCTCTCTCTCCCCGTTTCCCTCTCCTTCTCCCTCTCTCTCAAAATAAATAAACTTTAAAAAATTTGTTTTAATGTGGAAATAAAAAACACCGTCACCATATCAATGTTCCTTCAACAATAATACTATTTTTGGCCCAACAATGAGGAAGAAACTGAGGCACAAAAAAAAAAATTAAAAAGAGTCAAAAAGAAAACAATGGTACCAGCATGGAAACATACCAAAGCCCTTCCTTCCAATCTTAAGGTCCCTAAATTTCTCCAGGTTAGGCATGGATCAATAAAACTACAAAAATTTAGACTACAAAGTGATTTCCTTTTTTTTTTTTTTTTTTTTAAAGTAATCTCTACACTGAACCTGGGGCTAAAACTCACCACCCTGAGATCAAGAGTCAAATACTCTTCTGACTGACTGAGCCAGCTGGGCACCCCAATGCGGTTTCCTTCTTAAAGAAGAGAACTGATCTGTAAAAACCAATTAGTCACATTTCCTAGTTCAATCTTCTTTAATAATCTGTAAGAAAGAGAGGAGGGAGGAGAGGTTGGGGAACAAGGAAGGGAGAGGGAGGTGAAGGAAGAGAAGTAAAAATCAAATCACAAAGCCTTCTCCACTCTAAAAATCTTTCCAGTTGCCTAGAAGTAAGATTAGATGATTAAAGGCCAGTAACAATATGTGTGCCAACTCGTACACTTACAGCCAGAAAGTCTAACTTCCTACAACAGCTAGGAAGCAAGAAACAGCTCTACTAAATCATCACTCTTTGCTCATCCCCGGCAAACAAGAAAAAGGACAGTTCAAACAGATGACATTCTAGCTGGCAATGACAAAGGAGGCTTTCAACAGTGCATCCAGCCTGTCTCAACTGTTACACATCACTCTAAATCATTCAGACAATGTCTGCAAAGTTTTCTTTTTAAGGGAATATTACAAAGAAAAAGATGGGGTGGTTAATAAGGAGGATCATTTCTAGAATGTAGCAATATGGGTCATACTACTTTAAAAGATAATTTCAATTTAACAACTTAGATTCCAGTTGGGGTACTGTAATGAACGGTATCTTAACATTTTATACCCAAATTCAAGGAAAGCAAGGACACAGCATACACCTCTGGTTTTATGTGTTTTAAAGTCCCTACACTAAAAAGACATATAAATGTAAAACAAGTCACCTGATCATCTGTGACCCTGTATACATTACTGAGAGCTTAGTCCAGCACTAGCTAACAAAACAAGATGAGCCACGTCCATCAATAAACTAGTAAAAAGAAAGACAAAAATTAAAACATGTAACAGCTCTCACAGGAGAGGAGGAAAAACAATGAACTAAATAAAAATGCCAAATAATTTTTCCACATAAGAGAAACTAATGACACTATCAACTCTAACACAAAATGGTATACAGTGGCTGCAGCTGTCTTACCATATATGCCCAAATATAAGGAAAAGATTTCTTCCCCTAAAATTATCCATAAACACACACACACACACACACACACACACACACACACACACACACACAC
>NW_024412394.1:4734802-4745691 GCF_014898765.1 Herpailurus yagouaroundi | reverse complement strand
CACACACACACACACACACACACACACACACACACACACACACACACCTGTTTTACAATTAAGTCTTTACTTCTGAGGCTGGTACCAGTAATCTTATACTAAATGCCAACGGGGGAGAAAGAAGAGCTTCCAAAAAACCTAAAAGTGAAAAACCCAGGGAAAGGGCATGGGGAGGTTTCAAAAGAGGAAGACCATATCAATAGAATTAAATGCCCAGGGGCATTTATCCAGTCAGAGTCTGTGAAAAGGGTGAGGCAGTAAAGTTCTCAAGTTTTAAGGGGAGTAAAATGCAGTTTTAAATACAGACTTCATACTATTTTCTGGAGTATGATCTCATAATTACAAGTAGTCGATCCTATTGAAAAAGGTTTTTGAAGATGACTTAAAAAGCAACACAATAAAAGCCTTGGAATGTTAGGAAGATTACAAATAACATTAAAATGATGGCAATTCTCCTAGTTTTATATGAATGGATTCTTGTGGCTTCAGATAAAATTTCCAGTAAGAGCAACATTTACAAATTTTTACAGTGTTCTACCTCAAATAACTTGTAAGGAAGTAAATAACTGAAAAACTGTGCTCAATAACTTTAAATGTGGTTTTAGTAAACATTGAAGACACTGATATCTGTGAAGATGCAGAAAGTTCAAATAGATTGGTTTCATAAAGAGAGTGTGGAAAACCTAGTTGGTTTTTTTTTTTTTAATGTTCGTTTATTTTGAGAAAAAGCAAGCAAGCAGAGGAGGTGCCGAGAGAGTGGGAGTGAGTGAGAAAGAGAGAGGGGGTCCCAAGCAGGCTCTGTACTGTCAGCACAGAGCCCACTTCAAGTCCTCTGTTCAGCTCTCTCCCCCTCCCCTACTTGCTCTCTCTCAAAAACAAAATTTAAATAAGTAAAACATTTAAAATTTACATTGGGAACATACACAAATGCATACAATTTTATATAACCTGTGATCTTAAATAAGCATGGGAAGTCATCATAGTGATAAAATAGAGAATATAAATCTCTTTATGTTATTTTCTTTACAACTGCATATAAATCTACAATTATCTCAAAATAAAAAGTTAAATTAGAGTTTTAATACGTGTATGTGCAATTAACACTTTAACTAGACATTTAATTACTTCACCTATACCCTTAAAGGTTTCTATATTCAAGTTGACCAAAACACTTCTTTCTCTTATTGAGAAAATGTAAGACTGCCTTATATCTGGGTCTCTTCATCTGCAAATATATGGTATTTCAGGAAATTCAAACTCTATGTTAGAATAAAACTAACGTTCAGCAGAATTCACTTTTGTAAAAGTAGAGAAAAAAAAGACTAAGTTAACTGCTGTCCAGCTACCTAAAAAAATTTTATATACAACTTTTTTTTTAATGAAGTATTTTTTATTTTTGAGAGAGCACAAGCAGGAGAGGGGCAGAGAGAGAAGGGAAGAGAGGATCTAAAGCAGGCTCTGCACTAACAGCAGAGAGCCCAGTGCAGGGCTCAAAGTCACAAACCGCAAGATTATGACCTGAGCCAAAGTCGAACACTAAACCGACTGAGCCAACCAGGTGCCCCAATATACACATTGATTATTAAATTTCTCAAACTATTCCCATCCAGTTTGCAAAAAAGTTTCTTAGAATTCTATAGTAATGGAAGGTACTTTCTGGAGTGATAAAAATATTCTTTACCTGGGTGACGATTACACATATACATAGTACACACTGATCAAAATTCATTACATCATACATTTAAGATTTTGTATTTTACTACATATAAATTATAGCTCAATAAAATACTATAGCTATAAAAAAATTTTTTTTAATTCAACACCTCATTAGGCACTACTACTGTTACATTACAAAAGACGTTCTTCATGTTGCCATGAAAACAGTGAGGTTTTTTTCCCCCAACCATTTGGTATAGGAGCAAAAATCTGAGAAACTGAGAAGAAAAAAAAAACAGAGAGACACGCTGAGGTATTCCCTGCCTTATTTTTCTCCTGGCTAGCCATGCTGCTGCTCCCAACAGGTAGGGGAAAGGGACACTACATTTATGGAGGTCAGAGTGTTTTGCCCTGAACAGTGAGCAACATAATTAAATGGCAATGAAACTTCTGCAATGGGTTAATAATTAAACTAAAGAACCACTTCTTCCAAGGCAAAATAAGGGCTTTGCATTTTCCTTCATCTTTGCAACTATCATTACATAAAAACTACTGAAGAATTATATATGTACAGATCTTATTCAAGTGGCAAATCTTTGTTTCATCCTGGTGACGCATACATTTATCTACTCTTTTTACTAAGGTAATTTAGACTTGCAAGGAGAGGCATTCACTTATCCATTTATTTATTTATGGAAAATCAGATCAAATGAAGGATAATTTTCATGACAGATGAAAAGTAAACCTAAAACATTAGATCTTTCTTTATCAGAAAACGAGCCATAAACCTGGGAGATGACAGAGTTACAAGGGTTCAACTATAAGGTTAACCAAGCTTAGCAAGGGTAGATGTAGGGCTAAGGAAGAAAAGCACAGGTATTTCCAGCAGCTGGAAAACACCCAAGTAAAAAGACATCTACAAGATGCAACATTTCAGTGCACATCACTTAGGTGAGGTGCAAGCACCAACATGACATCTACTAGATAGGGAGGAAGAGAAAGCAGTATCTAGCAATATAGAAACACAAGAAAAACTTAAATGTGTAGGTAATGTTATCAACATTAAAAAACAAACATATTTTATACTTCAATACCACCTTCCATTTGTTTAAATTCTAAACGCTTTATGTGCTGTGTCAATCTAAGATCTATTTAAGGGGTAGGTGAAAAGGTCAGGATCACACCTACCTTGTGTGATGAGATATGGCTGAAAGGTGATAGAAGAGAAACTGCTCTCCTTATTCCCAGTCCCAAGCTCATTGAAAGAGAAAAAAGTTCACAATTTCCATTTCCTATTTTAGTCATTCACTTTAATATACAAAATTGAGTAAAGACTGCAAAAGAAAATTCTCCATGTAATCAACCGCAGCAGAAAAACAGAGGCAGAAGGAAACTCAACAGTACTTCTTTTTTGTCTCTGTCTCAAGACTTAGAGTATCCCTGTTCTATAATCACCAGAGATTCCATTTCTTCTTTCTGTGTACTTCACTACTGCCTTAAAATCATGAATTTCTAATGTCTTACTATAACCTTCCTACTGTTGTAAACGCCTTTATAATCTTGTCAGTGTAAAAACACAGGCTGCTACATGGGTATTGGTAAAAGCAGCAGCCTGGGAAGAAAGGGCCTGGCTTGGTGTAACCTCAGTTTTGGGTTTTCTTACCCATTAAAATAAAGTGGGTTACTTAGACCGGTGACTATGACGTTCTAGGAGTCAATGGTCAAACAATAATATAATCATAATATAATCTAACAAGAGAACTACTGAACTCTCCATTATTTCTAGGCTAACTACCTACTAAAACCTTCTGATGGGGACTATTTCCTAACTAGTTTTCTCACTCTGGAACATTTTTCCAAGTGTACTGAATGCATACACTGTAATGGTCTAATACAGAATATGGTAAAGGAATGGCCCTGTGATTTCTTTAAGCACCATTCCAATTATATGACTTGTTATCAATGGTTTTTAATTTTTTTAATGTTTGTTTATTTTTGAGAGAGAAAGAAACAGAGTATAAGCAGGGGATGGCAGAGAGAAAGAGAGAGACACAGAATCTGAAGCAGGCTCCAGGCTCTGAGCTGTCAGCAGAGCCCAACACGGGGCTGAAACTCACAAACCACAAGATCACGACCTGAGCCGAAGTTGGGACGCTTAACCAACTGAGCCACCCAGGCACCTGTTATCAATGGTTTTAAATGCAAAGGCATCACTGACTCTTATTTAACTGGTTTACTTATCACCTTAGAATTCTTCGTACTATCATTGGTACCAACCCAATCCTACTCCTATATGGAATTTCCACAGCTGTTTACTTTCCTTAAGGAAATTATCTTGCTGTGATCCTGAATAGCATACTATTTTTATTTGCCAACTTTTCTAAATCTCAGATATTTAGAATTTTAATCCAGTTGCCTATCGAACCATCGATCTCACTCAAACTTGAAGTCATTCACAAACTTAATAAGCATAACCTGTGTGCCACAATCTAAGACTCTGGTGGAAATATTAAAAAGCTCAGGACTCACGTGACAGAATTCATCTTGGAGTATACAGCCCCCCCTCCCCAATGCTGAGGACTGGTGCTAAGCTGTGGCTAACTGTTTGAAGAAGAGCTTAATAATCATGGATCTACCTTCCAGGCCACAGAGCTTGCCACTCACTCTTCACAAACATAAGCTACCTTAACCATCACAAAAAATAAGATGAAAGGCTATAATCTGGCAGAAAACAGGACTCATAACAAATAACCTGCTCTAGGCACCTTAAGATGGTGAGTCTGCAGCAGCCTCATCTTCTACAAAGAAGATAGCAGTAGTTTCCTTTGCAAGACTTCCCTCAACTGGGTATATTAACTGACACTTGAGACCCTCCATAAAACGGACATGCCCACAGCTTGGCAAATGCTCTCCCAGCCAGCAAAGCTTTTTTCCAATAGTGAGGCTTATTTCCACTTGTATTAGTTAGCTGAAGGTTTATGAAGAACTAGTTGTCTTTTGTTCCCAAGTCTGTCTATATCTTATAATTACACCTATTTTACTTGCTGCTGTGATCACACAACTACCTAAACCAGTAAGTACAAAAAGAAAACATTATTTCTATAAAGTCTATGTTGAATACTTTGAATAGATAAAAGTCATGTTGCTATTTTAAAAAAAGAATGCTGTCACATTAGGCATGAACATCTTAGACAACTTTAACGATGAGAAACAAATATAAAAACCTAGAGTGCTCGCAGTTGCTTCACAGATATCTTTATAGAGTTTCACTCAATGAGACCAAATCTGGACTTTAATTAACAAGCCCTTAAGCACTTATCTGCCAGCTACCAGCAAAATTAAAGGAGTTAACCATTTTAAGCTAGCATGTAGTTTACAATTACTAACTTTGCTATAATCAGCATTTTGCACATGGGAAAACTGAGATGTTGTAAGTAACTTGACTAAGTTCATGTTTTAGTAACAGGCAGTTGAGGGTTCCAGCTCAGAAAGCCCAGTTCCCAGAGGCCATATTCCTAACATGTTAAACTATCACAAATGACATATTATTTGTGTGACTTAAATAGCCCATATGGATGGCTCTTGAATCATTATTGACTCATATGCAAAGAAAAGGTCTTAAGCCTACTGCAAAAAATATAAATTATATACATTTGTTTTTTTAAATTAACCTAAAGCATCAAGTTATTTTTTAGCATTCGATACTTTAACACATTTTTTTCACTTACTGATCAGTCTTGTTAGAATAAAAGACTTCTGGTATACAATCCCAAATTGTGGAGCAAGTCAGTCACAAACCACAATGACAGAGTAAATGGTTTCACATTAATGACAGGTATTATTGAAATATCATATTCTCTTTTCCAGTGAAAAGAAAGAAAAGTATTACTGGTTTAAATGTAACATTCTGAGATTCTACCCATGATGAATCAGCATCATAATACAAGCAATTTCAGAATGCACAGAGGACAAAACTACCAACTCTACCAAAATCATAAAAAAAAGGGAAAAAAATGCAGAGAAAAAGTAAGCTATATAGAAAATATTTAACATTCAGAAACAAATCTGGGAGTGGGGGTTGGTGAATTAGTTGATATAGGTTTACTTACTATACAGAAAGTGTTCCTTCTTACTAGATTCCACTAATTTCTCTACGGTCTTATTCAGGTGAATGCTAAACTGCAATCAAATACCAAAATCAACTTCTGAAACATAAAATCCATCTCCACACCTTACATGCTACTATAATAAATTTCTCTCTGAAACTGTGAGTACAATATAACAAGTCAAGGAGACATCTGGAATATATTCATCCAAGCACAGAAACCAAAGGAAGATAATGCAAAATGCCTTTTCAACTACACAACTAATGAAGTTATTTTTCAAAAGCATTCTATGCACCCCCTCAGTGTGGTAATTACTTCAAGCAATGTTACTAAAACCATTAGGTGAAAGGTTATTGAAAAACAAGACAGCATATGGTCTGGAAGTTTCATGCTACAAATTACCTGCTAAAAAAAAAAAAAAAAAAAAAAAAAACAAAACATACCTCTGCAATCTGGCAGTCAATACGTTAACCAAGTGATCCCATTTAGCTACACAAGCAGAGACATTACATTCATCCTGATTCAATATACATTTATGTTTTAAATTATTTAAGCTATTTTTATGATTCCACACATTACTTATTTTCATTTGATCATTGGTGTATAAAAAAGTACACAACTTCACCTATTAGGTACGCTTGCCAAATATGTTTAAATTAAATCACAAGAAAGCAATGAGACAAATCTAAAATTTGGGATAACTGGCCTGTATTTTTCTAAACCTCAGCGACATGAAAAACAAAAGAGGCAGAGGAACTATTCCAGATCAAAAGAGATTAAGAGAAATAACAACCAAATGCAAACCAGAAGTGTCTTATTTTTGGATCCTGGATTAGAAGAAAGGGGGGGGGGGGAAAAAAAAAACCCTCTAGAAGACACATTTGGGACAAATGGGGAAATTTTAAATATGTATATAAAATAGTTGATATTATGAAATTATTGCTATTTTTTTTAATGTTTGTTTATTTTTGAGAGACAGAGCACAAGCAGGGGAGGGGCAGAGAGAGAGAGAGAGAGAGAGAGAGAGAGAGAGAGAGAGAGAAAGCACAGAATCTGAAGCAGGCTCCAGGCTCTGAGCTGTCAGCCCAGAGCCCAACGCAGGGCTTGAACCCACCAACTATGAGATCATGACCTGAGCCGAAGTTGGATGCTCAACCAACTGAGCCACCCAGACACCCCTATTGCTAATTTTTTAAGTCTGATTATGATTTTGTGATTATGTATGAGAATGTGTGTCTTTGTTCTTAAGAGATTCATGCTGAAATACTTAATAGGTAAACTGTCGTTATAATCAGCAAACAATTCTGCAAAAGGTGTATTCATAAAAAGAGGTAAGGAGGCATGGGTAGCAAATGTTAACAATCAGTAAACCTAGGTGACGCATGTATAGGCGTTCATTATATACAGACATTTATTACACACACACACACACACACAATTTTTGTTATTTCTACTTTCTGCAGAGTTGAAATTTTACAGAGTAAAAAAGCTGAGGGAGGATGTCCACACACAGACTTGAACATTCATTATTCGTAACAGCCAAAAACTAGAAACAATTCAAATGCCCATCAGCTGATGAATGGATAAATAAAATGTAACATAACCCACAGATTAGCAATAAAAGGAACACTATGTATACATACTACAACAATAAACCTTGAAAACAACTGAAAGAAGGCAGTCTTCTTTCTACATACTATGATTACATTTATGTGAAAAATATCAAGACATAACTTTAGAAACAGAATGCAGATCAGTGGTTGCCTGAGGTGGGCACAGAAATTTACTACCAACAGTGCTAAGGAAACTTCTCAAGCTGCTATAAATGTTCTAAAACTGCATTTGGTAATGGTGGTACAACACTACAAATTTACTAAAAATCATCGAACTGTACAGTTACAATGAGTTGATTTTATGGTATGTAAATTATATCTCAATAAAATTGTTAACAAAAAAGTTGAGAAAGGAACATTCTCTAAACTGAAAAAAATCAACATAAAACAACAATAATTTGGAAAGGAATAAATTTTATTATTAGCTAGTATAGACTAGAGGCAGGGAGTTAAGACATCAGGCTAAACTATATAATTAAAGGGTGTTATATGTCTACAAAAAACAGATGGAAGTATTCAATCAAATGTTACTTCAAAAGTAAAGAACTCAATGGGGCACCTGGGTCGCTCAGCCAGTTAAGCATCCAACTCTTGACTGGGCTCAGTTAGGATTTCACAGTTGTGAGACAGAGCCCCGCACTGGGCTCTGTGCTGGGCAAGGAGCCTGCTTAAGATTTTCCCTCTCCCTCTGCCCTTCCCCTACTCACAAACCCACACGTACTCTCTCTCGAAAATAAAAAAAAAAAGAAAAAATCCAATCCTTTACTGTTATATTCCCAGATAGATTTTATATTCCCAAATAAGCCCCCCGAAAAATGACACATACTTTTATAACCAAAAGATTCTTCAACAAAAAAAAGACAAAATCCAACTTAAAAATGGGCAAAGGACTTGAAAAGACCTAATAAGATCTACTTCACACCTAATAGGATGGCTATAATAAAAAAGTATTGGCCAGGATGTGGAGAAATTAGAACCCTTATATACTGCTGGTGGGACATAAGACGATGCAGCCACCATGGAGACAGTTTGGCAGTTCCCTCAGTAAGTTAAATATAGAATTATGGTAATGAATCAAAAAGAATTGAAAACAAGTGTTCAAACAAAAACTTGTTACATGCATGTTTGCCGCAGCACTATTCACAATTACCAAACGGTGGAAAGGGCTCAAATGTTCATCAACTAATGAATGAACAAACAAATCATGGTATATATCCATACAGTGGGTTAGGGCAACCACTAATCTTCAGGCTTGGTGGATTTACCTATTTTGTATGCTTCGTGTGAGTGGAATCATACAACTTGTGACCCTTTGTTATCTGGTTTCTTTCACTTTGTATGTTTTAAGGTTCCTCTGTGGTCCAGCATGTATCAGTTCTTCATTCCTTTTTATGGCTAATTAATGGATACAGGTTTCCTTTTGGGGTGATGACCACGTTCTGAAACTAGATAGTGGCGATGACTGCACAAAATGTGAATGTACTAAATGCATTCAATTGTACACTTCAAAAGGGCTAAAATGGTGGATTTTATGTTCTATGTATTTTACTATATTTTATTATAATTTAAATAAACTGCCTGTGGGTATACATACAGGATATTTAACTTGAATGTATTATAATTTTTCTACTTCTTTTGGCTTTTACATATACCATAGATCATATAATAGGTATGCCTTAAAATCTAACATTTATTGAGCACTTATTATATGTAAGATACATGGTAGGCATTTTTTTTATGCATTTTAATCCTTAAAAACCTGTAAGGTAGGTAGGTATTGTTATCTCCATTTTATGTATAAAAAACCAAGGCTCAGAGAATGAGGCAACAACTATTAAGAGAGCTAGGATTAAAACCTAACCATTTTTAAGATTGTGATATGCCACAGGAAAAAAAAATCATCTTTCTTCAGACTTTTCTGACAGATTTCTGGTGAAATATATGGACAGAAAGTCAAAACCAGTTCTAAAAGACCTTCAGTATGATATATGCTAGCATTTCTTTCCTGCCAAGACATAATTACTGTGCTGGTTATCATTTCCAGAGAAAGCAAAAGGTCCAAGATAATTGTCACCACTCATTTCAGTGTAAGCACGAAGTGGGGCAGGGGAGTGGCTGTACATATGCACCCAAGGAAAGGAAATTTTTTCTAAAATATAGATTCCCTGGGGCTTCTGGATGGTTCAGTCGACTAAGCATCCAACTTCAGCTAGGTCATGATCTCACAGTTCATGAGTTCAAGCCTCGCATCGGGCTCTGTGCTGACAGCTCAGAGCCTGGACCTGCTTAGGTTCTGTGTCTCCCTCTCTCTCAGCCCCTTCTCCACTCGCGCTCTCTCTCGCTCTCTCTCTCAAAAATAAATAAACACTAAAAAAAAATTTTTTTAAATAGATTCCCAGTCTCCACCCTAGACTCAGTGAATTAAAACTTTGGCTAATGCCCAAGAATTCTTATGTTTTCTTAAACGTTCAGGTGAACTGACAAGTGTAGGAAATGCCATAGTCAAAGTGGGGAAAAAAATATTTTTTAGTCAAACAGAACAGATAAGCCTGCTCCAATTAGCACTGATTTTAGAATACAGGATTATCAGATTTATAATAATCTAGAAATGATATCAGATCTTTTTACTATACACTTACATTTCAGAGGACATGATTCTACTCAAAACACATTTGAATCTTTGCATTATAATTCATGAAATTCAACATATCAAATTGTACCAATGCCTTTAGAAATCTTTTATAAATTCTAGGGGCGCCTGGGTGGCGCAGTCGGTTAAGCGTCCGACTTCAGCCAGGTCACGATCTCGCGGTCCGTGAGTTCGAGCCCCGCGTCGGGCTCTGGGCTGATGGCTCAGAGCCTGGAGCCTGTTTCCAATTCTGTGTCTCCCTCTCTCTCTGCCCCTCCCCCGTTCATGCTCTGTCTCTCTCTGTCCCAAAAATAAATAAATGTTGAAAAAAAAATTTTTTTTAAAAAGAAATCTTTTATAAATTCTAGTTGTGTATGTGTGTGTGTATGTGTGTATATATATACATGTATTACTACGCATGTACACGTATGTGTATGTGTACACACACACACACACACACACACACACACACACACACATTTATTAGTTAACCCTATGCAACATTTAGCATGGTGCCTGACAATCCAGCCTCAAAACGTTTTCAAATGGACAAGCACAAATACATTCAATTAATACTGATACCCACTTCATGTGTCAGGCACTGTGCTAGATGCTGTGAATACAGGCAGGAACAAGACATATTCTCACAACACTTATTATTAGCAGGGATATCAGTCATTAAGCAGGCTGCTGTGGAAGTACCCACCCTTTTTCATCATTTTCCTTATTTTACTTTTAGATGTGAATTCTGCTTCAGCCTTCCCTAGGGCATTGTAGGATTCTCACTTTGTCATATCAATCCCTTTAAGTTCCAATTTTCATTTTACATGGGAAAAATGTACATCCAAGCAGCCTCCGTTACTATTTCAGAGCAATTGGAAAAAT